>NC_082736.1:13016139-13316139 GCF_030144855.1 Hypanus sabinus
GAGAGAGAGAGAGAGAGAGAGAGAGAGAAACAGTAACATCTATTAACTTGCCGACTTTCCTATTACGATCTTGATCCTTCGATGCGTTGTTGTTGTGGTCATTCACGTATGACCCCTCCGTATTTGAGCTAGATTTTGCGATTCTCAAAGGGGGGGGGAGGAGTATTGGCGATTCTGTACCCTTCTGCCCATCAGAGTTGCTCCTCTTTCGTAACAGTGGACACACCGGTGTGATTTATTTGTGTTCACTGTGGGCGGCTTTGGTAGTCCGCTCTTTCTCTTGAGGAGCCATTTATTTGCGGTAATGAGCGGTCAGCCACGTTGAGACTCATTCTGCCGCTGTATCGCTGTAACACCATTGTGATTCCTAATGATTCGTTTGACCTTTGGCTTTGTTCAAAATTCAATGCTCACTCGCGTGGAGACGCCGGGGATTGAACCCGGGACCTCATACATGCGAAGCATACGTTCTTCCACTGAGCTACATCACCACTGAAAGTGTGAAAGTGTTCAGGTCCAATCCTTCCTGCATAGGACACTTGAGCAGTGCAACCCAGACAATGGCTGACGTCCACAGTCACTCGCCCCGAATCTACTCCACCATTCAGTGCGATCATACCTGATCCTTGTTCAGTTTTCTTCCCAGTCAGCATGATCAATTTTGTGGAATGAAACCAATTAGACTCGAGCAGAATGATCACGGAAAAAGAAAGCACTTAACGCATTCTGAAGGGTAGTTTGAATTGCTTCCTGTTGAAAAAAGATGTTACGCTTACCTCACAATCTACCTCGTTATGACACGCAACTTTATTATTTACCCGCACTGTGCTTTCTCTGTCGCTGTTGCACTTTGTTCTGCATTTTATTATTGATTTACTTACTCTCTCAATACACTGTGTAATGATGTCTATGGAATGAATGAAAGAGAAGCATTTTGTCACATATTGTATCTGAGTACGTGACAAGAATAAAATAATTTTTATCCCCACTGAACTCTGTACGGCAGCAGAAATGGAGCATCACCCTCCCACCCCCACACCATTCCACCGCCTTTCCCCCGGACAGAACAGCCAATCCCAGCAGGCAATTAAATGCCCCGAATAAGCTGCTGAATCCCCATCCACCCTGGGTGGGCTCGAACCACCAACCTTCCGGTTGAGAGCCATCGATTGGTAGTAAAAGAAGGATTAGATGGCACATTTCTTCGCTGTAAAATGTTGACTAGTAATCTGTACCAGGATACGGCTTTTCACAATCTGCGTGAATGATTTCCATGAGTGTGTCGTTGACACAATGAAAAGAAAACGTTAGGAAGAAATATTTGTCGAAATTAGAAGCTTCGCGGGGTATTCCCAATAAATTGATAGCACAGCTGCAAACGACTCGGCAAGGACTGAACACTCCTCACAAATGCGCAGGCCAGGAAGAAGGGCATTTTACATGGAATCTGGTGACTGTGTCCCAGAACGTATGGGGAGCGTATCGATCCCGGGTCTGAGAGAACAGGACAATAACTGAAGTAAAATCTGAAACTACCGGAAATATTCCACAGCTCAGACAGCGTCTGCGGAGGGAGAAACAGAGTTCATGTTTCAGGTCGATGACCTTTCACCCTGAGCTGTGGGCGCGCAGTTGGAGGAGGGAATTTCATTCTGTCTCTGCAGGGTGGCCTGAGCTGGGTCAAGGCGTCGATTTCACTCTCTTCCTCCTTCTAACTCGGTGAACCGTAGTCCTTAAATCGAACGTCAGACCCGCCCTTTGCTTAAAACTAAAAGTATAGCAGAGGTGGATGATGCAAATATTTTAGCGAACATTAGACTCTGTCACTGAGGATTACACTGAATGGCGCAGTTATACAGAGTCGCTGAGAGGATATCTGAAGAAGCAGAACACCTATCGGGAGATTCTCCCTTTCCGGGATTACTGCAGACCGGACTATTCCACATCACCAGTGAACCGTTCGTTTTTACCCCATGAAAATTCGGTTTGAAATCTCATTTAATATGGAAACAGCAAAATTAATTCCTCGTCGGTGAAATGTAACCCCGTCTGTTCCGTGACGGGCGGGTACACTAACCATGACAAGAAACCAGCTCGAAAGTGCGATCTCTCATTCGAGGTCTCATGGGATCAAATCGATATTTGTTCGGGGACTGCGAAAGCGGCCCTTTCAGACTTACATTTCTTCCTCTGTGACCGGAGAGTACTCAGGAATCCTTTTCGGTTCAGCTACTTCTTTATTGAGCACTGGCCAGAGGACAAGCTCTCATTTGTGTTTGATTCTGCAATGGGATGAAGGGCATTCCCCAGAAGGAATTATTGTCTGAGTAATCGATGCAGGAAACGATTTTGAAAAGAGAACAAGAGAGAGAGAGAGAAAGAGCGAGCAAGAGAGAGAGAGAGAGAGAGAGACAGACAGACAGACAGACTCCTCTGCAATATTTTCTCAACTTTTTCTCCGGTCCAGATGTCTTGATGAAGGGTCTCGGCCAGAAATGTCCAGTGTGCTCTGTTCCATAGATACCGTCTGGCCTGCTAAGCTCTTCGAACATTTTGCGTGTGTTTATTATTTTCTATCTTTCCCAGTTGCGACGAACGACTTTATTCTGCAGAGAATAGATGATATTAGGATACCTCAACGAACAATTGCTTAATCTTTCCAGCTAAACAGAAACCTCCGCCAAAGTGAAAAAATGATAACAGATTCCAGCCGAAAGCCAGTGGATTTCCTTGCATCTACCAATGAAGGGATGCTCTTGTGTTTTAAAGCGCTTTGACGGAAAATTGTTGTTGGCAGCAGTTGACATAGCAGAGGATGGTGTCGATCCATCAGCCTCTGGGTTATCAGCACGCTTCTGCTGCGCCACTCTGCAATGGAAAATCAAAACATAGCTCTTCCATGAATTATGTGAAATCTCTTGCGCGTGTGTGTACCCATTGAAAGCCTATTGGGGGCTCCTTCAGCGCACATGTGACAGGAATGAGGCCCGGCCACGCCTTCTTTGGGGCTGCTGGGAAACGGAAAACACCTTTTCACCTGCTGCTGACGCCCACATTGGAATCTTCGTGCTTCTGATCACGATACTTTGCGGAGGTAACTTCGGATCCAGGTCGTCCGTGCCCTCTGGTTGCTGGTGGATATAACACAAAACCCAGCTTCTCACGGCCCTCTGGTGGCAGCTGGCTGTAACACAACAGCAAGACCTTCAATGGCCTCAACGTGTCTGCTGGCTGATTTATTGACCTCACTGTGTCTCTCCGCGTCATTTTCCAACCCAGAAGTCCAGACGTTTCGTTTACGTCATCGTGCAGGTTAAATAAATCCACAAACTGACATCCTCACGACTCGGTTGATGGCATTCCCGACTGCAGAGAACAATGATAATTTGGGTAGTTAATGAACATTCCGCTTCAGTCTGAATGTAACAAGTGATTTCCGATTTAAATACTCTTTCTTTAATTTGGCGTTGATGCGAATTTCCCAAAAAAATCCTGTTTCTATGCTGGAGTAATGTGCAGTCTTGTGTTTGGTGAAATATTTACTTCATCCGCCTTTACGTTGGCCTTTCAAGCGAATGCTTTGATTTAGAAAGCCTGTTGCTGCTCTTTGCCTTAAACTCCGTAAATTCTACAGGTCAGTGCTGCAGGACCGTCAGACAGCCAACTCCCCTTTTCTCCCTGACTCAGCTCCTCGGAATGAGAATAAATCGAGGAGAGGTCCGACATATCTTCATCTACAGAAGTGATCAGCGGGCGTGCGTAGTGATCGCGAAGAGAAACTGAAGTTATGTGAGCGACCAGGATCGAAATGAATGGCGGAATTTTCTCGAAAAGCCGTACAGCGTACTGCGACTTCTATGGTCAATATGTCAACTTCCAATCTTTTTGATCAGGGTCTCAGACAGAAGATATCTTCGTTCATTTGCCACTGTGGACATTGTTCAGTGGAGGAGCCCATGTGTGAAGTTCAGGGTTCAAACCCAGCATTCCAACACTGTTTTTGTGAAGTTTGTTAACTGGGGGAAATCCCAGATGAAGGAATCTCCCGCACGATTGTTGGCCTTTTTATTGCCGTCTTGTAGTCGGTGGAATAAGCCTGTAACAAGTGGGACAGTTAGGAATGGTTCCTTGCTGTATATCAGTCCTCGGTTTGGGAATTCTAAAAACACCCGCACTTTTAGGTGACCTTACATCTCCTCTCTTTTCTGCAAATGTTGCCTACCCACTGCGTGTTTCCAACGCTCTTCTGTTTTTATACAGGACGTAGCTTCATTCTGCAGAGAATAGATGACATTAGGATACCTCAATGCACAATGGTTTAATCTTTCCAGTCAAACAGAAACTTCCGCAAAAAGTGAAAGAAGGATAACAGATTAAAGTACATTCCAGCCGAAAGCCAATGGATTTCCTGGCAGATACTAATGAAGGAATGGCCTCGTGTTTTAAAGAGCACTAACGGAAAAATAATGTTGACAGCAGTTAACGTAGCAGAGGATGGTTTCGATCCATCGACCTCTGGGTTTTGGGCACAGCACGCTTCCGCTGCGCAACTCTGCTATGAAAAAAATCAGCATTGCTCTTCCATGAATGATGTGCAATCTGTTGCGTGTGTGTGTGTGTGTGTGTGTGTGTGTGTGTGTGTGTGTGTGTGTGTGTGTGCGTGCCTGTGTGAGAGTGTCTGTGCTTTCGTGCGTGTGTGCCTGTATGTGTGTATCTCTGTGTGAGTGTTTGCGCGTGTGTGTGTAGGTGTGGGTGTGTGTTTTTGCGTATCTGTATATATCTGCGCCTACGTTTTCTGTCTGTCTATGTCTGTGGCGATGCCTGTATATGTTTAGGTCTTATCTGTGCCTGTACATGTCTGGGTGTGTGTCTGTGTCTGTCCATGTTGCATCAGTTCTATCTTTCCCCATTATTCCTATCCACTTACTGCTCTTTCGGTTGAAAATTCCTTGTTTTACCTCGTTCTGTCTCCGCTTTCGTTTCTGCCTTCCTTACCTTCTGGATCACCTGGTTATTCTCTCTGAGTCGTTTATACTTTATCCCATCTTGCACCCCGATATTTCTCCAATGAATGTGGTTTATCTTATTTAATTGTAGACATGGACATCCCTCTTTTGGGGCTGCTTACGAAAAACATTTTGAGCCACATTGTGGAGTCACTACATTCAATCCCGAGGTGACGTCCCATTGACGTTCCCATCTTGTCCAGATCATTGAACAAATGTTGAATTCCAAGTTTAGCCAGAAGTTCTCCACGTCTCCCCGTGAACTGAACTCACGGATTTAGATGCTGACTTGGTTTCCGCATCGCATGCACGTCCCTCAAACAATCTCTTCATCGGGATTTAGTAAGACAATAAGACCATACGATATAGGAACAGAAATCGTTCATTCAGCTCAACGAATTTGTTCCGCCGTTCCATCACGGCTGATCCCGGATCCCACCCGACCCCATACACTTGCCTCCACCGCAGACTGCGCTGAGCATTCCACAGATTTGTTATTCTGGCAAAAACAAAATCCTCCTTACCTCAGTTTAAAATGTAGTCCCTCAATTTCAAGGATGTGCCCTCTAGTTTTAGACGCCCCCACCATAGGAAACATCCTCTCCACGTCCACCTTATCTTGGTCCTTCAGCATTCAGTAGGTTTCAATGAGAATTACAGTTGTTCTTCTAATGTTCAGAGCATCACGGCCGAGCTTTCGTCCCTTCCCTAAAAGTGGAGGTGTTTTCAGAATTTTCCTACCGACGACTGATATACAGCAACGAACCATTCTAAACTGTCCCACGTGACACAGGCTTATCCCGGCGTCTCAACGAGGCAATGAAAGGCCAAACATCGTGCGGGAATGTTCTTCATCTGGGATATCCCGCCCAATTTTCAAACTTCACAAATAACAGTGTGGAAATGCTAGGTTAGAACCCTGGAATTCACACATGCGCTCCTCCACTCAGCTGCGTCCCCAGTGGCAAATAAACAGTGATATCTTCTGTCTGAGACCCTGATCAGAAAGATTGGACCTTGAAATACAGAGAATAGAAGTCGGAGTAAGCTAGTATGCTTTTCGAGCGAATTCCCCCTGTCATTTCGATCCTGCTCGCTCACCTAACCTAAGTTTATCTTCCCTATTCCTACGTACTGCTTTCGATCCCTTCTGTATATGAAGATATGTCTGACCTCTCCTCGATTCATTCTCATTCTGGGTAGCAGCGACAGGGAGAAAAGGAGAAGGACTGTCTGACGGTTCCACACCATTGACCTGCAAAATTGAATGACTTTAAGGCAAACAACAGCAACGGGCTTTTTAAAATCAGAGTATTAATTTAAAAGACCGACGTAATGGCGGGTGAAGTAATTATTTACCTAAATACAAGACTGCACATTTGTCCTGAATATAAACAAGGACTTTTGGGAAATTCGTATCCACACCAAATTAAAGGGAGTATATTTAAATCAGAAATCACTTGTCCCATTCTTGCAAGCTGAAACGGAATTTTCACGATTTATGTCAACGATTTACGCGAGGGCATTGAAAACTATATCAGCAAATTTCCTGACGATACTAAACTGGGTGGCAGTGTAACATGCGAAGAGGACGTTAGGAGAATACAGGGAGACTTGGATAGGCTGGGTGAGTGGGCAGATACTTGGCAGATGTCATTCAATGTGAATAAATGTGAAGTTATCCACTTTGGAAGCAGGAACAAGAGGGCAGAGTATTGTCTGAACGGTGTAGAGTTAGGTAAGGGAGAAATGCAAAGAGACCTAGGAGTCCTAGTTCATCAGTCAATGAAGGTAAATGAGCAAGTGCAACAGGCAGTGAAGAGGGCAAGCGGAATGTTGGCCTTTATTACAAGGGGAATTGAGTACAAAGCAAGGATGTCCTTTTGCATTTGTACAGGGCCCTGGTGAGACCACACCTGGAATATTGTGTACAGTTTTGGTCTCCAGGTTTAAGAAAGGACATTCTGGCAATTGAGGAAGTGCAGCATAGATTCACTAGGTTGATTCCTGGGAAGGCAAGGCTGTCTTAAGCAGAAAGATTGGAGAGATTGGGCTTGTACACGCTGGAATTGAGGAGATTGAGAGGGTATCTGATTGAAACGTTTAAGATAATTAAAGGATGTGATAGGATTGAGGCAGGAAATATGTTCCAGATGTTGGGAGAGTCCAATACCAGAGGGCATGGATTGAGAATAAGAGGTCAGTTATTTAAAACAGAGCTGAGGAAAAACTTCTTCTCCCAGAGAATTGTGGAGGTGAGGAATGCACTGCCTCGGAAGTCGGTAGAGGCCAATTCTCTGGATGTTTTCAAGAAGGAGCTAGATAGATATCTGATGGATAGGGGAATCAAGGGATATGGGGACAAGGCAGGGACTGGGTATTGATAGTGAATGATCATCCATGATCTCAGAATGTCGGTGCAGACTCGAGGGGCCGAATGGTCTACTTCTGCACCTATTGTCTATTGTCTATTGTCTATTGAAATACTCAAATTAACATTGTTCCCTGTAGTCGGGAGTGCCGTCAACCGAGTATTGAGGATTTCAAGTTGTTGATTTATTTAACTCGCACGATAACGTAAACCAAACATCCGGACTCCTGGTTCCAAAAATGACGCGGAGAGACACAGTGAGGTCAATAAATCAGGCAGCTGCCACAGATGCCGTTGAGAGTCTGGCACTTGTGTTACAGCCACCCGCCACCAGAGGGCACTGAAAAGCTTTGTTTTATGTTATAGGCACTGGCCACCAGAGGGCACCAAGGACCTGGATCCAATATAACCGCCGCAACACGTCTTATTTGCAGGACAAACGTTAGATATACAGGTGCCAAATGAGAGTTTGTATATGTTGCATATTTCAGGTTCTGTCCATTCATGTCATGGCAAACTGCATGCAAAGACAGGCAATTGGTGGTGGTATTCTATTTTATATATGTGATTATCGCTTTTAATGAATATAATAGGAGCACACACAACAGACACCAACATTTGCAGGATTTCCAGAGACTATGAATGGCCTCGAACACTGCTGCTCCGTTTAACAGAGCAAGGTTCTGATCGATTGCGCAGGAGAAATATCCTGAAAGAAATTGGAATAAATCGGGTCTTCCTGGGTTTAGATATGGTGACCAGATATTTGTCTTTGCTGCGGTTCTTTTGCAATGTGTGTCCGCGTGACGGATCAGAGCTTCACGAATAATATCAAACAAAAAAGGACGCGGGAGGTAATTATCAGGATTCCACCCTACGGAGAGACAGCACATTCGATTTGTCGCACGTCGCCATAACCGCTCGGCCACAATAACTCTGTTCACATGTGTCAGGAGTAACAGGGATACAGAGTCAGAGAAACGGAAGAGATCCTGAAGTAAAAGCAGAAACTGCTGGAAATGCTCAGCATCTGTGAAAGGAGCTAGAGAGTGCAGGTTTTGTTCGGTAGCATTTCACCCTGAATTCCTTATGGGTTTTTTGGAGTAGAAAAACTTTATTAGAGCGGGAGTGAATTTCATCCTATCGCGAACAGAAACCCAAAGATACTCATGTGGACCTCAGCAGCGAGGACAAAATTGATTTCCATTTCTCAGATGTCCCGGAGAAGGCGGAGCCGGGCCTGATTCCTGTCACACTGATATATGTGTGCTGACGAAACCCCAGTGGGCTCTCAATGACGGGGCGCCAGGACTGACTGCAATGGTAAAGTCGGCAGGATAGCAGGGGCCGATGTCCCGGTCTTGTTTCACTCTCCTCCCACATTCTCCCATCAACTGCATTAGTACCACTTACTGTAATAGACAATAGACAATAGGTGCAGAAGTAGACCATTCGGCCCCTCGAGTCTGCACCGCCATTCTGAGATCATGGCTGATCATTCACTATCAATACATTGCCTGCCTTGTCCCCATATCCCTTGATTCCCCTATCCATCAGATATCTATCTAGCTCTTTCTTGAAAGCATCCAGAGAATTGGCCTCCACCGTCTTCCGATGCAGTGCATTCCACACCGCCACAACTCTCTGGGAGAAGAAGCTCTTCCTCAACTCTGTTTTAAATAACTGACCTCTTATTCTCAATCCATGCCCTCTGGTACTGGACTCTCCCAACAGCTGGAACATATTTCCTGCCTCAATCCTATCAAATCCTTTAATTATCTTAAACGTTTCAATCAGATCCCCTCTCAATCTCCTCAATTCCAGTGTGTACAAGCCCAATCTCTCCAATCTCTCTGCGTAAGACAGCCCTGCCATCCCAGGAATCAAACTACTGAATCTACACTACACTGCACTTAAACGTTTCAATCAGATCCCCTCTCAATCTCCTCGTTTCATGGGGATCAGATGCTACGTCCCAAATCTATTTTATCAAAAACTTTCACCTGTGTTCTACACGGCATAACCGCCCCTGCCTCAGGTGTCAATATACCTTACAAATTCTATAACACAACTCACCTATTATTTGCCTAAACAGCTACCCACGTTCCCGAGAATATCTGTGGCACAAAAGGATTACATGTTCCACCGTCTCTGGCACATTACAAAAATCACACGGTGCATTCCCATACTACCCAACAAGTGTCAAAGTGGAGTGCAATTCCTGGGCGTGAGGCGTCTGCTAATTCTGATGACATTCTTCCCGACCCAACCCCCTCCGAATAACTGGTAAAAAAACAATACCCAGTTGTAAAAAATACCACCAATGCCTAGACTACTGAATTTAATAAAAAGCCCCTCCCTCCTTGGCATAGCATAATGTTTTGAATGCGCAAATATTGCTGATTTTTAACTGTATAAAGCTTCCAGAATAGTGTTTCCCAGTGGTACCAGGGCAGCATAGACCTCCCTTCAGGAAACACAAATTTGTAATGTCGAAGTAAATTTGTAGTCTCTAAAACAAGAGTAGACATCAGCACAGAACTTTTCCAGTCTCTCGGAAACATCCCTTGATTCCGGACCTTCTTATAAAATTTAAACAACCTCTTTCGGGCTGTCTCGGACAGAGGGAGTATATGATAGCTTCCTATATCCTATCCTGGGCTGCAGTACTTGCCCTATTGACAACACATTTCAATTAATCCAAATTGAAGACATCATCCAAAGGCACTCTCAAACGTAACGTTTCTGATAGATCTTCCATTGTCCATCAGAATATGCTCTTGTCTCCTAAAATACTCATCTCCTATATCGTCGATTCTGCCACAAACCGCCACGGGGTTTAGCCTGAAACGTCGACTGTACTTTTTTTTTCCATTGATGCTGCCTGGCCTGTTGATTTCCTCAAGCATTTTTTTGTGAGTGTTGTTCGTGTAGACTATGTATCTTTGTAAACACGTTTCACATTTATTCTGCCTTTTGTCTGTCTAATGCAACCAAGTTTTCATTCTCCGCATTTGTTTTAATCCTTTTCGCTCCTAATGGAGCATAGAGCCTCAGCAGAAGTCCTCCACTTACTGCGATCTCTAGCAGATGTCTTTGCACTCTCCCAAGTTTGGCGGGCGGCTTTCAGTTCATCCAAAAGCCTACGCCTCCAGGTTTGCTTTGGTCGACATCTTCTTCGCTTTCCTTGTGGATTCCATTCGAGTGATTGTCAAGTGACATTCGACTGGCTCTTCCTCAAAGTGTGGCCGACCCATCTTCACTCTCTCCTCCTTATCTGGAAAACAATGGGCTCTTAATTTTCTCTCTTCCATAGGTCTAGGGTTGACTCTCTGTCGTACCACTTGAGGCGGAGGATCTGCCAGAGGCATTTGTTGAGAAAGGTCTGGATCTTGCTGCAGCCGGTGTTTGTGATTCTCCATGTTTCGGATCCATTTAGCAAGATGGCTTTCACATTGGAGCTGAATATACGGAGCTTAGTTTTGACAGCGATGGCCGTAGATCTCTAAACAGGTCGCAGTGTTGTGAAGGCATGTTGGGCTTTTCCGATCCTTGCTCTGATGTCCTCATCTGTACCTCCTGATTTACTGATTTTGCTTCCGAGTTAGGTGAATATGTCTACATATTCAACTTTTTGACCTTCAATCCGTAATGGCTCCTCTTCTTTGTTATTTATACGTAGAACTTTGGTCTTCTCCTGACTGAACTTAAGGCCTACTCGCTGCGAGGTCTCTTCCAGGGAATCGACTTTATTTTGCATATCTTGAAGCCGGTGTGAGAGAAGAGCGAGATCATCTGCAAATGCCAGGTCCTCCAATTTCCGTGTTAACGTCCACAGGATGCCTCTCTCTGAGCAAGCATAGGCTGTTCTTGTTGCCCAGTTGAGTACCACAAGAAAAAGTAGAGGCGACTGCAGGCATCCCTGTCTGATTCCAGTAGTGACCAGGAACTCTTCGGACAGTCTCCCATCGTGGATGTCCCTGCATGAGAAGCCATCATAAAGCTGCTTGATGATACTCACCATCTCATCCGGTACACCATAGTGTCGTAAGATGCTCCACTTTGACTTTCTGTCCAGGCTGTCAAATGCCTTCTCAAAATTAATAAAACACACATATAGTGGAGTTTGCCATTCTATTGTATGCTCCACAATGACTCTAAGTGTAGCTATCTTTTCAATGCATGATCTCTCTTTCCTGAACCCTGCCTGCTCATCTCTAAGTCTCTGGTCAATGGTGTCTTTCGTCCGCGCCACGATGACCCTGGTGAGAACTTTGCTAGAAATGGACAACAAGATGATCCCCCTCCACTTGCCACACAGTGAAAGGTCTCCAGATTTTGGCAGCTTCACAAGGAGGCCCTTTTTTCCAGTCTGATGGGATCTCTCCTGTTCTCCATATCAATTTCAGCAGAATATGCAAATTGTCCAGCATAACCTCTCCACCCTCTTTCAATGCATCTGCAGGAATGTTGTCTTCTCCAGCAGCCTTGGCATTCTTCAGGCTTTTGCAGGGCTTTTCGAATTTCTTGTTTGGTGATTTCACCTATATTGATGTTGAGTATGTCTCCAGGCTCCAGGTCAGGTGTGTTCTGTGGTGGTGGTCTATTCAATACTTCCTGCAAGTGTTCGTTTCATCTCGCCAGCTGATCTTCAACCGAAGTGAGCAGATGGCCTGTCTTATCTCTAACAGGTCAGTTCAATTTGTTTTTCTTCCCTCTGAAAATTTTTGTTGTCGTGCAGAGAGTCTTGAAGTCACCTTTACTGGCCGCTTTTTCTTCTTGCTCTGCTATTTCATTTAAGTCTGACCTCTTGTCCTTTCTGAGCTGTTTCTTCACTTCCTTGGCCATCACGCTGTACCTGTCGGCGGTGATTTGTTTCTTTTGCCGGGTTCTTGCCTGATTCAACTCCTGTTTGAACTTTTTCCTCTCCTCCACCTTCTGCCATGTCTCGTCCCTGATCCAAGTTTTACTGTTGACTAGTGGTCTTCCCAGTACTTCATCGCAGGCTCCTACAGTGGCCTGTTTGAAGGTAATCTTGGTGTGTCCCGCTGTTCTCTCATCTTGATCATCCATTTGAAGAGCCCCAAAGCGGTTTTGCAATGGGATGTGGAAATATTTCTTGTTCTCTTCCGCCTGTAGTTGTCTAACATCAAACTTTATTCGCGTGTTCTGTTGCTTTTTCTTGGCTGACAGCTTCATATTCAGCTTTGCAACAACCAAATGGCGATCAAATCCAATATCTGCTCCTCTTTTGGCTCTCACATCTTGCAATGAACTTCTCCAGCGCTGGCGGACTATGACCTGATCAACCTGGTTCTCTGTTTGATGGTCAGGCAGAGACCCAGGTTGTCTTGTGGTAATGTCGGTTGGGAAAGGGTACCTCCAATGGCCAGTTCGTTGAATGCACAGAAGTCAGTAAGGAGTTTTCCATTTTCATTCATATTCCCTTAACCATTCTGGACCATCTCTCTCTCCCAGCCAGTGTTATCGCTGCCTACGTTGGCATTCAGATCTCCCATGACGATCAACATATCTTGCTTAAGTACCTTTCGAACTGCTTGAAGCTGGGTGTTGAAGAGATCTTTTTCTTCTTCCTCTGTGTTGTTAGTTGGGGCGTAGCACAGGATAATGGATACCTTCTGGAATCTGGAATCGAACCTCGCTGTGATGATACGGTCGGACACAGGTTCCCATTCTATCAAACTTCTGGCTTCTTCTTTGGACAACATCAGGGCCACACAAGCTTCATTGTGTCTTCCTCTTTTTCATTGCCGTAATAGAGCAGAGTTTCACCCGTCTGCAGTTTGGTATCACCAAAAGTATTCCACGTTGATTCGCACATGCCCAGGAGTGTGAGGTGGTATCGGTTCGTTTTCTTCACTGCCTGTGCGCACCTACCTGTCTCCCAAAGCGACATCACATTCCATGTTCCGATTAGGATAGATTTCTTCTGTGAGAGCAACAGTGGAAACTCCAATATGGTTCTCCTCGGTGAAGGAGGGTTGTCAGCCCTGCAGCTTCCTGACGGGTTTCGTTGCAGCGCATCATCAGCATTCTCAATGGGGCCCTGCTTTTCCCGAGATCTGTGTTAGTGGTTGACAATCTGTTGACGGTTTCTGTAACAATTGTTTGTTTTACGTGAACGGGTTGTTAGCCCATTGCACAACCCCCAACCTGGAGGACCAGGGGATTTCTGTCGGGATCACTTTCCCGTAGGCAATGACATTTTCATGCTTCTGAAGCACAACCTACCCCTCCATCTGTCTTTGTATCACTTACAAGCTTCGCCATAACGCCATCAATTCCACTGTCTAAATCATTGACAAACAGTGTGGAATGTACTGGTCCCAATACTGAACACGGAAGAACACCACTGCACTGGCCGCCAACCAGCAATGGCCTCCTTTAATCCCATTGACTGCCTCCTGCCTGTCAGCCATCCCTTCATCTCTGCCAGTATCTTCCCTGTAATGACATATGATTTTGTTTTGTTATGCAGTCTCATGTGTGGCACCTTATCAAGTGCCTTCTGAAAATCCAAGCAAATAACATCCACTGCCTCTCTTTTGTCCAACCAGCTTTGATGTTTACTTGAATTCTAACAGATTTCCCAGGCATGCATTTCCCTTGACAGAAACCGTATTGACTTTGAATTACATTATCATTAGTCCAAGGATCTCGAAAACTCATCTTTACACTTTCTATTCCCTTCGTCCCTTCATGAAGAATGGAATGACATTTGGAATTTTTCAGTTCTCTGGAACTATGCCAGAATCAGGTGATTCTTGAAAGATCATGACTAATGCAACCTTTATCTCTTCAGCATCTTTTCTTGGAACTCTTAGTCCTTCTGGTCCAGGAGACTTATCCACCTTAAGACCTTTGATTTTGCCTGGCACTTTTTCCTTTGCAATAGCAATGACACTAATTCCTGCTCCCTGACACTTATGGACCTCTGGCACACTACTAGTGTCTTCCCACAGTGAAGACTGGTACAAAGTTCTCATTAAGTTCATCTGCCATTTATTTGTCCCCCATTACTCACATATCAGCATGTTTCCTGTGGTCCAATATCAACTCTCACCTCCATTTTACTCTTTGCATTACTGAAAAAAATCTTTTAATATCTTGCTTTATAGTATTGGCTTGTTTGCCCTTATTTTATCTTTTCTGCTCTTTAGATGCTTTTTTTTTTACATGCCTTTTGTTGGATCTTGAAAGCTTTCCAATCATTGAACTTCCGACGGTATCCTCCTCAAATCCACCTGCGCAAGCTCCACTTTCACACCCTTTATTCCATTGCGATACTGATATATCTGACTTGTGCTCTTCCTCTCAAATTACAGTATGAATTCAATTACATTATGAACACGGACTACTAAGGTCTCCTTTACATTAAACTCCTTAATAATATCCGGGTTATTTGACAGCACACTGTCTATGATAGATTTTCCCCTAGCAGACTCAATTACAAGACGCCCTAAAAATCCATCACGTAGTCATTCATTAAATTCCCTCTCTTGTGAAATGACGCCAGCCTGATTTTCCCAATCCTGTTGCAACCCTGTCTCCTATTTAAATTGTGACGTGCCTTATCAGATGCCTTTATTCCAGTTCACTTTACATTCTCAACTCCACACCTTGGCTACTATTTGGGGGCCTATACATGATTATCATAATGACCTTTTTCCCCTTTCAGTTTCTTAACTCCTTCCACAAATATTCAACATCCTCTGACCTTGTCACCTCTCTCTAAAGATGTAATTCCATCTGTTGCCAACGGAGCCACAACACCGCCTATGACTTCCAACCTGCTCTCTCCATGCGAAGTATATTCATTGATGCTCAGCTCCCAACTATGGACTTCTTTCAACGATGACTCAGTGATGCCCACAACGTCATGCTGACCAATCTCTAATTTTGCCACGAGAATGTCCTACCTTATTCCAAATACTCTGCGTTTTTAAATGCAATACCTTCAGTCCTGTATTCTTCACTTGAAATTTGTCTCTGTTCTATAAATTAACCTTTTGCTCTGTCTGCATTTGTACCCAATCATTGTCTTGTCCTTCCTTATTTTAAAGTTATACCCATCATCTACTTGTAAACTTGCTCCCTCAGCCAAAGCCCTGTCATATGTCGGGAAAGCACTAGGTACTTTCCACAATTTGCTATCCTCCACTCATCTGGTACCTCAACTGTAGCTAAGGGTGATGTAAAAATCTCTGCAAGGGCCACTGCAATTTCAGCACTTGCCAGTTGCACGGTCAGCGGGAACATCTTATCAGGCCCCGGGGATCTGTCCCCCTTAGTTTGCCTCAAGACAGCCAACACCTCTTCCTCTGTAAGCTGGGTGGGGTCCATGACCTCACTGCTGCTTTGTCTCACTTCTACAGACTCTGAGTCTGTTTCCCGTGTAAATACAGATGCGAAAATATCATTTTATGATCTCCCCCATATCGTTTTGCTCAATGCATTCTTCTTCAGAGTTCTCTTTCATTTCATATACTCTATAAATACCTCATTTGTCCTACGTCTGTAAACCTGCTGTGGACCTCTTTATTTTCTTAAACAGGATCTCAATATTGCTTGAAAGCCAAAGTTCTTCAAACTTAACAAGAGAAAATCTACAGATGCTAGAAATCCAACCAACACACTGAAAATGCTGGAAGAACTCAAAAGGTCAGGCAGCATCTATGGAAAAAAGTACAATTGTTTTTGTCGGTACGCGACCCTTTGGCAGGACTGGAAAAAAGATGAGTAGATTTAAAAGGTGCGGTGGGGGGAGTGGAGACAGAAGCACAAGGTGATTTGTGAAACTGGGAGGAGGATGGATGGTACAGAGCTGGGAAGTTGTTTGGTGAAAGAGATACAGGGCTGCAGAAGGGGCGGTCTGATAGGAGAGGACAGAAGGCCATAGAAGAAGGAAAAAATTGGAAGGAGCACAAGAAGAAGATAATGAAAATGGGAGGTGATTGATGAAGGAGGATGAGAATTTTGAAAAATTCTTCCAGAATTCTTCCAGAATTTTGAAAAAATTGATGTTCATTGAATAAGGTTGGAGGCAACTCAGGCAGAAAATAAGGTGTTGTTCCTCCAACCTGTGTGTGGTCTCAGCGTGACAGTACAGGAGGCCATGGATTGACATATTGGAATGGGGAGTGGAATTAAAATGGGTGGCCACTGGGGAATCCCACATGCCAGGTGTAGCAAAACAGTCTGTCAGTCGACGTTGGTTCACACCGATGTGTAGGAGGCCCCACCGGGAGCTCCAGACACAGTATATAATCCAACCAGACATACTCAGGTGAAGTGTTGCTTCAGCTGGAAAGGCTGTTTAGTGCCCTGAATGGCAGTGATAGAGGAGGTGTAGGGGCAGGTGTAGTACGTGTTCCTCTTACAAAGCTAAGTGCAAAGAGGGAGATCAGTGGGGAGGGAAAAATGGTCAAGGGATTCACATAGGGGACTGAGCAATCCCCGCGGAAGGTGGGGCGAAGGGAAAGATGGGCTTGGTGGTGGCATCCCGTAATAGATGGCCCAAGTTCTGGAGAATTATGTGCTGGATGCGAAGGCTGGAGGGGAGGTATGTGAGGAGAAGAAGAGACCTATCCCTGGTATGGTGGCCGGAGGAGGGGGTAAGAGCAGACTTGTGTGAAATGACAGAGATGGTATTGAGGGCAGCGTTAATGAAGGAGGAAGGGAAGAACCTCTCTTAGGAAAAAAGGACATTTCTTTCGTTCTGGAATGAAAATTCTCATCCTGAGAGAAGATGCGGCAGAGACAGAATCTGTTCTCTTTATCTTTTATTCTGCCAGAGAATCTGCAAGAGGATCTCTGTCAATAATCTATATCCCACTGTGTTCACTGATCAGTTTTCGAACTCTCTGCAGCTTCACCAGTCTTGGAGACACCTGTAAACTTGTAAAGCACCCATCTGCATTTTCATCCAGACATTGCTATACATCACAAACAACATAATATCCCGCATCAATCCTTGTGAAACACCACTAGAAATGGATCACCAGCTAGTATAACAGTCTTCCAACTGTACTCTGTTTTCGAAATCAAAATGTCCGTTCAGCTTGGATCACATAAATCTTTATCTTCAGAATCTGCTGAGCATAATGGTCCTTTTCAAATGCCTTAGCAAGGTCCATATAGATAATGTCCACAGTTGCTACTCACCAAGCACTGATATTACCTCCCCTCAGAAATGCCTGCAGAAAGCCATTTAACTGTAGGCCATGGTTTATTATAATTTAAAGCAGCAAATTCCCAGAAATACTTCTGTGCTGTGTGAGTGAGTATTTTTTCTCTCTTTGGAGTGTTGTGTGGACACACAAAGCAGCTGCGCAGGTTGACTCTGTGGTGAAGAAGGCGTACGATGCAGTGGCCTTCATCAATCGTGGAATTGAATTTAGCAGCCGATAGGTAATGTTGCAGCTATATAGGATCCTGGTCCGACCCCACTTGGAGTACTGTGTTCAATTCTGGTCGCCTCACTACAGGACGGATGTGGGAGACCTAGAAAGGGTGCAGAGGAGATTTACAAGGATGTTGCCTGGATTGGGGACGATAATGGGAGGCATTGATCGTGTGGATCGTCAGGGGTTTCCCCCAGGGCTGAAATGGCTAGCACGAGAGGGCATAGTTTTAAGCTGCTTCGAAGTAGGTAAAGAGGAGATCTCAGGGGTAAGTTTTTGTTTTACGCAGAAAGTGGTGACTGCGTGGATTGGGCTGCCGGCTGTGATGGTGGAGGCGGAAACTATAGGGTATTTTAAGAGACTCCTGGATTGCTACATGGAGCTTAGAAAAATAGTGGGCTAAGTATACAGCCTGGGTCGTTACAAGGTAGGGACATGTTCGGCACAGCTTTGTGGGCCAAAGGGCCTGTATTGTGCTGTACGGTTTCTATGTTTCTATGAGTTACTCCTTTGCTCCAAATAGGAGGACAAATAAGTAAATACAAAAGAAATAATAGATACAATACCCTGCAGATTCGGTACACTGAAGAAAAGCAGGAAACAGAAATCCCCAGACCTGGTAGTTCATCAACCTTCCCAGCAAAACGATTTAAACTGTAACAAAGCAAGGAGTCATTGCAAACTTCCAAAGGTTTGGACTGTTTTGTGAAGAGCAGTGAGGATTCTGCCAAGGGTTAGATAGAGGTGTCATGATCGGACACAGATCTGGCAGTTGTGGGGGAGGGGGTGTGAACTTGTATATATAAAATATGCAATACAGAACATTTTCTAAATATTCACAGAGAACAGGACCTGGCAGTGCAGAGGGAACATGGGTCCTGGTTCATCATTCACTGCTCCAGCTCAACGCAGGGTCATTTACTAGAGACCTCAGCCTTGGAATCACACGTTCGTTGCCATTTTTGTTATTATTTGCGTTTCTTGGTTCTTATTTGTTCAGGGAGTAGATCGATTAAGTTTTATTCGGCTAATTTCAATGATACATTGACAGATAAATGCACATGGCTAAATACAAAGTAAAATTCATTTTCTTTATGTCAATGGGCTATTAAATACTATCAAACTTAATAGAATTTTATCCAAAATGCCCACATAAGGCAAACAGTGTTTGTGTGAGGAGGGGAAGAGGGGGAAGTTCATATTCGGCATTGTGACCAGTGGAGGGCATCAGGGATGTGTTCTACGACCCTAAATCTTCTTGATTTTTATAAATAACCTGAAAGAAGAAGTAGAGGAATGGTTAGTAGGTTTGTTGATGTCACGAATTTTGGAGGTGCTGTGGATATTGTAGAGGGTTGTCAGAAGTTACAGCGGGATATCGATAGGATGCAAAACCGGGCTGAGATGCGGCAGATGAAGTTCAACCCAAATAAGTGTGAAGTGGTTCATTTTGTTAGGATAAATAAATGGCAGAATATAGTATTAATGGTAAGACTCTTTGCATTGTGGAGGATCAGAGTGATCTTGTGGTCCGAGTCCATAGGACACTCAAAGCAAATGCGTAGGTTAACTCTGTAGTTAAGAAGGGGTACGGTGTATTGACCTTCACCAATCGTGGAACTGAATTTAGGGGCGGAGAGGTAATGATGCAGTTATATAGGGCCCTGGTCAGAGCTCACTTGGAGTTAGTCCTGACTAAGGCTCTCGGCCCGAAACGTCGACAGTGCTTCTCCCTATAGATGCTGCCTGGCCTGCTGCGTTCCAACAGCATTTTGTGTGGGTCTTTGGAGTACTGTTGTCAGTTCTGGTCGTCTCACTGCAGGAAGGTTATGGAAGCCATAGAAAGGGTGTGGAAGAGATTTGCAAGGATGTTGCCTGGACTTGTGTTCATGCCATATGAGAATAGGTTGAGTGAACACGGAGGAACTCGGAGGACCTGAGCGACGCAGGATGAGAGGTGACCTAATAGAAGTGTATAGGATAATGAGAGGCCTTGATCGTGTGGATAGTCAGAGGCTTTTACCAAGGGCTAAAATGGTTGGCACAAGAGGACGCAGGTTTAAGGTGCTGAGGAGTAGGTACAGAGGAGATGTCAGGGGTACGTTCTTGGAATGGGCTGCCGGTTGGAGGCTGATACGATAGGGTCTTTTAAGAGACTTTTAGATTGGTAGATGGAGCTTAGTAAAATAGAGGGCTATAGGTAAACTCGTAATTTCTAAGGTAGGGACATGTTCGGCACAACTCTATGGGCCGAAGGGCTGTATTGTTCAGTAAGGTTTCCTATATTTCTACGTTTCTATGATCTGCAACAATGGAAGTGAACACCTTGAGAAAAAAAATCTCATGCTGTATTATTATGGAAACAACAACTAAACCTGCAATTGCCATGGCCACGGTGTGGCGAATGATGCATTGGGTAAGACAATATTTCCAAGTACCAGGGTCACAATTACATTTAAATTAAAATAAAGAAAGGAGGCAGTATAGCGATGATTTCAATTGATCAGTAACAGTTGAGCTGCTTAACAGAATATTTGTCCGGGTCAGGCCACTGCCGGAGTTGCCGCCAGGATGCCAAAATGCGTATGTAGGGCCGAGTTGAAAAGCAGTTTTCCAAACAGATCGCTACTCGACCGCAGTGTCCGGCTGTGAAGATTCTATTTCGTACCGTCAAGACAACACACGGTGTCCAAAACTGGAAGCTCAGTTCGATCTGGAAGAAGAGCAGGGTGCCCTGCGACGTCTCCGCCATGCGGGGTGAATTACAATCCACTCGCCAAAGCAAGGGAATCCATTACAGTCCGAATTATTTTAAAACGTTCCCACGTTCATGGAAAGGAGTAAAACTGCGTTTTGCTTAATTCTACGTGACGTTGTGTAACTGCTTTATGTTAACGTATTACACTTGGTGAATTCCGAAAAAAAGTATATTAATAGTTGCAACATTAGATAGTTTAAAAGAGTTTATCCGTTTAAATATTTTGACACATTTTTTCCCCAGATCGGCAGAGATATTTAAAGGCAAAATTGAGTTTTTCTTAACTCTCGAGATAGCAAATGTTTCTCAGGATATCTGGGGCAGCGATTCATGCCATCGCAGTTATTGTGAGCTGCCTGTCTCTGACCGCCACGACTCGAGGTAACACCAAGACTTCCCGGATTTGTGCTGACGCAGAGCAAAGGGATTAATCGTTGGAGTGGCATCCGTTCCAACAGTGAGCGGTGGGATCTGTCTGGTGATCAGCATCAAAGAATCCGCTGTAACAATCAAACCACAGAAAGGAAATCTAAATTAAATTGAAAATCATGCCAAATTTCAAAGTTCAACATAGTTTGTAACTATTTAGGTAGAGGAGGATTGGCATCTCCTAAATGGGAAGAATAATGTAATAGTACAGGAATGTTAACTCCTTGCGCATGTCGCGATAAGAATCAAAAATAATCAGTGGTGGGGAAATGATGGAGAAGCAGCTCGAGGAAAACAGCATTTTTACCAATAAATTAGGGACAGACAGAACAAAAGATCACCAAAGAGGAGGAAGGTTGTTTAAATGGAGATCAAAAAAGCTAATGATCATGTGGGTTTCAAACGTGTGCTGCAATAAATAGTCATCGTCTTGATCTAATAGTTAAAAAAAAACAGACATGGCCTCTGGAGGCCTTCGGAGAAGTTAGAGATCGCAGGACTGTTACGGTTCGTTCGCAGTGCTGAATTAAAAAAAAAAAAAATCTCATGCGAGCCCTTTCGGAGCTGCTTGTTGAATTTGAGATCCGTTGGGTAATTAGCCAATTGGCAAAGACCAACAGAAAGCAATTAGGTTTAAGCGGTGTCCCCATTCTCTGAGAAGGCCAATGGAGGAGTCTGAGGTCTGAATGTTTTGTTGGAGATCCTTCCGGAAGCAGGTACGGGTGAGTAGTAGGTAAGAGCGGGTAAAGAGAGTTTTATTGTCGTTAACTATAAACAGACCTCATAATAACTAATTAAATAAATGAGGTATTCAGGACCAGTTGATGACTTGTTGCTTTACGACTTGGGAATTGGTGGACCCCGTTGTGCTTCCTGGTGACCGTATTTGCAGCAAGTGTTGGCTGCTTAAGGAGCTCAGGTACAAGTTGATGACCCGTAACCCGAGGCTCCATCAATGTGGTAAAGAAGCGTGGAGAAGAATTATCCGCGCACTATGTTTCAGGAGGCAGTCGGACGTAAAGTCTGAAAAGCTTGAATTCGGCTGTGGTCATGGACAAAAGGGTTTGACTGTGAGTGGTGCGAGTAAGGAATCCCAGTTTAGTGCTAGAAGACAATCAGTACTTGAGTTCTGCCAGCAGTACTGAAATGCAGCACTGTGAGGATGAGATATGAGAGGGAGCCTTAGAAAGGTTGAGCAATCAAACTGTGTCACCTTGGCTCAGAAGTTATTCTGCGGGCGGTGGGATGGGTGGAACAGCGGAAATGTTGATGTAATTGGGAATAATATCGTAAGGGAATAGACAGAATCTATGCGGTAGAGTTGGATCGCCCTGGAGACGGTGTTGTCTGCCATGTGTACTGATTTGAGTCATATTCTCTGACATCCAGATGAGTTTGCTGTGTTGGGAGTGGGGAGGTTGATGAAAGATCCATGAGGTGATCCACATTGCTACCGGCGATTTAGGAAAAGTAAGATAAGAGGTTCTGCTGAGGGAATTTCAGGAGTTAGGGACTGGACTAAAAAAAATGAATTGAGGAGTTAATAATATGGGGATTGTGACTTGATCCATGCGCAAATTGGGACAGGGTTAACAAGATCAGGGCATTATGTGTCTGGAGGACCGGTGTTTGAATTTGTGGGTCACTGGTACTAGCATTGAGAAGGGAAGAAACTGTTCCAATGAGATGGGCTACAGTGGAAACTATGCTGCGACGTGGGTCCTTGCGGAAATAAAAGTAAAATCCATAGAAGGAATACCATGGCATCAGAAGATGTAGGAACTTTGAATGTAAAGTTAAGGAACTGTAAGCATGAAAAGAATATCCTGATAGTGGTTAAATGTGTAAGCATACAAACTGCAGACATAATTAAATTTACGCATCAGGACGGGCGATAGTAAAGTGCAATCCGATGATAGTCATGGGATTTTTCAATATTCAGGACAAAGGTAATCTCGTTTTTTCTTGCTGGAGTTGTAGAAGATGGCTTTTTGAGCAGCTTGTTGTCAAGCCCACTAAGGGAAAGTGAAATCTGGATTGGGCGATGTGTAATCAATTAGTTTTCACAAGGAAACTAAAGGCAACGGTACCCATAGAAAACAATGGACAAAATGTGTCAGAATTTGCATTGCAGTGATTCAGAACGTAAATGTTCCGTCCATCGCAAAGAACAAGAAACTTTCTCAAAGGAGGAAAAGGCAATTAGAGATGTCAAAGAAAATATAATAGCAAAAGAGCGGATCTACAACATAGAAATAATGGGAAGCTAGAAGTTTTGGAAACCCTTAAAAAGCAGTCGAAGGCAACTAAAAAGCAGCTAGATGAAATGTGAAGGTATGCTAGACTGTAATAACAAATCTTCAAAAGGTCTCTTTTTTAGTTATATATATATATATGGATATAAATTAATAAAATGACATTAGTTGACATTGGCCCTCTGATAAATGGACTGGAAAAAGTGTAATGAGGACGAAGAAATGGCAAAGGGACTGAATTCGTATTTTGTGTTAGTCTTTACTGTGTAAGACTCCAGTAACATCCCACAAAGGAAGAAAGTCAAGAGTCAGAGTTTGTAATCAATCATAAGGATAAGTCCCAATCATAAGTTTGATATGTCACCTCAACCAGATAGTCTGTACTCCAGAGTTCTAGAAAAGGTAGCTGAAGAGATTGAGGAGGTACAATAAGTGATCTTTCCAGAATCACTACAGTTTGGAATAGTTTTCTAGTTCAGGAAAAGCATGAATTCCACTCTGCTCTTTAAGAGTGGAATTCTTAAAGAGCGGGTAACGGCAATGGAAAGACAAATGAATAATGAGTTTAAGACTTACATGCGTGAAACATTCGGAGATGGAACGTTTCGGAATTGTTATCTGGTTATATGGGCATTTTTGGTTTATCAACGGCTTTTGATTCTGGTATATACAGAATGGTTTCGCAGGCATGCAGTCATCCACACATGTTTATTGAAGTCAGTTACAACTGTGGCGTGCCCATTGAGACGCGAAAATGAATGTCTGAATGCAGTCACTTCGCAGATTCGAAGAGGTCCTGCAAGCGCCCCTGCACCCCCACCCCCCTGTCCATATCTTTTCAGTCCTCATTACTGATAGTGCGGACCTCAATGCCTGCCTAGATTAAGGGAGCAGAACTTGAACCAGACTTTCCAGTGTGGTCAAAGTGGAAAATCTGGAAGATATTTTCCTGCATCAGTTCAATCCTGTTGATACATTTTCATCCTCCCAACACACAATTAGGCCGGCATGGGAGCTTTGCACAATGAACTGCTGAATCGAAAGTAATTGCGAGGCCTCTCCCGTCGCAGGGGAAGAAGTGTATGTGTGAAAAGTGCCGGTGCAACAAAAGTCAAAGAATAAACTTCGAGGTGACCCTTTGAATTATCCTGTGCTCGGACAACCCAATGTCAAATCGCTCTTTCCCATTGGTTTCTTGTTTCTTTCCTAGTTAGTATCCCCGTCGGTCACAGGAAGACGGAAGATAATTTCCTCGACAGGAAAATGGTTCTGCTGTCTCCATAAATGTAATGGCAACTCGAATTTTCGAAGTAAATTGAAAAGGTTTAAAGAGATTAAATCAGAGTTTGGCGTTGAAGTGATCGGTTCTTTGGGGATGTGGTACAGTCGATCTGCGGAGACCCCGGGAAGAGAGAGAGTCACCCAATAGGAATAAACTTAGTGTCAGCTTCATGAAATCTCCCCTCAGCGACTCTATCTCAGAGTCATTCGGCGTAACAGGCGGTGACAGAGTACAATTTTTCCGGAAATATTTGCTTCATCCTCCTCTGCCACATTCTAAATGTTAAACAAATGATGTTGTTGCGCTCGATTTAAGCTTTCCAGTTGAAAGAATCAGAAAAGAGAGGGCGAGTGGAATCGGTTCCTTCACCCAGCTCAGGCCACACTGCAGAGACACCGTGAGGCTCCTTCCGTCTAACTGCGAGGTCGGATCTATGAAAGGTCATCGAGCTAAAACGTGAACTCTGTTTCTCCCTCCACAGATGCTGCTTAACCTGCCCAGTATTTCCGGCTGTTGCAGCTTTTAGTTCAGGAACAGTCCTGATTCTCTGACCCCGGGATCCCGAGACACAGTGATTACGTCCCATGTAAAATGTCCTTTGAGGAGTGTGTACTCGTGGCCGAATGTTTCATCAATGCATTGGGAATCTATTGGTATTTCCGTTTGTAATTCTGACATCTATGCGGTTCCAGCTTTTTCTGTATAATATTGTCCGCTACCCTCTGATGCAAACCATGCAAACAGATTGTAAAATAGCCGGGTCACAGTATCGATTAACATTCAACATCTTCCCACGCCTGAATGGACCAATTATGGCGGACTTCTTCAGTTTGGCTCTGTGGCGCAATCGGTGAGCGCGTTCGGCTGTTAACCGAAAGGTTGGTGGTTCGAGCCCACCCGGGGACGTTGCTGATCCAGTAGTTTTTGTTGAGCGTTGTATTTCAAGCTGGGAAACGCTCCGCTGTCCGGAGACGGGCGCTCCCTGCTAAAGCCCCATCACGTTCAGTGGAATTATTATTGTTTTTGTCACGTACCGACATACAGTGAAATGCTCCTTTTTCACACTGTTCTTCGAGATCAAATTATTACACAGTGCATTGAGAGAGAACGACATAAAAAAATAACAGAATGCAGAATAAAATTTAACAGCAACAGAGAGAACACAGTGCAGCTAAACAATTAAGTGTAGCATCATAACGGGGTAGATTGTGATGATATGTGTCTATCTTGTCCTACTCGGAACCACCTGGATATCAAAACCAACCAGATCCCTTCTACCACCATTCACTTCTGTCTGGCCGACCTTGTCGCCACTCAATAATTTCTCCTTCGACTCCCCCCATTTTCTACAAATAAAAATGGAAGCCACAGACATTGGCATGGGTCCGAGCTCTGCCTGGTTGCTTGTCGGCCATTTGGAACAGTTTATCTTGAAAGCCTACTTTAGTATCTCTCCCTAACTTTTCCTGCGCAACGTAAACGACGTCATTGCTGCAATTTCCTGCTGAGCTCATCTACTTAATTAACTTTGCCTCCAACTTCCACCCTGCACAAATTTTTACTTGGTCCATATCTGACACCTCCCTCGCTTTTCTGGATCTCTCTGTCTCTATCTCTGAAGACAGTGATGTCTATTATGACCACGCAGATTCTCACAGCTATCTGAACAATACATCTTCCCAGCCCGTAACTTGTAGAAATAACACATTCTACTCTCAATTCCTCTGTCTTCGCCGCATCTGCTCTCAAGGTAAGGCGTTTCATTCATAAACAAAGGGGATATCGTGTTTTTTTATTTTCAATCAAAGAGGTTTCTCATTCTCCACTATCAAAGCTTTCCTCAACAGAATCACTTCCATTTTGCTCACGTCTACCCACACCGCATCCTCACGCCCTCCAGCAGGGTTAGGATTCGTATTGTCTTCAACTACCTACCCCCAGCCTCCGCCTCCAGCTCTGTAACCTCCATCATCTCGGGCAGGATCCCAACACCAAACACATCTTTCCCTCCCCCTCTACTTTCTGCAGGGATCGCTCCCTATGTGAATCCCATGTGCGTTCGTCCCTTCCACCGCCCTCGCTCGTAGCACTTACCCTTGTGAGTGCAACAAGTGCGACACCTACTCCTACACATCCACCCTCATTACCATTCAGGGCCTCAAGCAATCCCTCCAAAAAGGCGACACTTCACCTGTGAGTATTTTACAGTCATCTGCTGTATCCAGTGCTCCCGGTGTGGCTTGACGCAGAATAGGAGACCATTTCACCAAGCATCTACACTCCGTCCACCAGTAAAAGCGACATCGCCCAGTAGCCTCCTACTTTAATTCCACTTTCTATTCCAGTTCCTACATGGTAGCCAATGGCCTCCTGTACTGTCGCGATGAGGCCACTCTCAGGGTGGAAGAGCAATTCAGTATATTTCGTCTGAGTGGCCTCCCTTTGGTGCTCCTACCCCTTTTCTTTCTTCCATGGCCTTCAGTCTTCTCCTATTAGATTCCCTGTTCTCCAGCCCAGTATCCCTTTCACCAATCAGCAGTTCAAGACTTTAATTCACCAGCGGCTCTCCCCACCCCCTCTGGTTTGGCCTATCACCTAGTGTTTTCTCCTTCCCTATCCTCACCGTCTAACTCTGATCCCTCATCGTTTTTTTCTCCAGTCGGGATGAAGGATCTCGGCCCAAAACGTCGACTGTGTTTGTTTATATACAGATGCTGCCTGGCCTGCTGGGTTTCTCCAATATTTTCTCGGCTGCTTGAAATTACATCATCTGTTGTTTTCTCTTTGTGCCTCTATCCATGTCGCTCCACACTAACATATTCATGTGCTGATCTGAGAAAATCGTACACCCTTCCGACTCTGAACCTGGCAGCCCTTTCCAAGCACCCACCCAACCCCGTCTAAAAACGTGACCCTCACATATTCTTTAAACTCTCCCCCACTCCGACCTGAAATTCATTCCCTCTAGAATACGGTAACTGTAAACCAATTCTGACACTCGGCCTAATCTATGTCTCTCAGAATTTTCTTCCTCATAATTCGGTCATGTTTCCTCCCAGGCTCCGACATTCCACTGAAGGCAAACAAACTCAAACACATTAATCAGGCAAAGCTTCAGAAACCGTGCCGATCCCTCCTGTGAAGTGTCCATTCTTGTAGAATCTGGAATAGAGTCAGAACGGGATTTAACAGGAAACTCTTGCGAGGTTAATTCCATCTCTGATCCACGGCACAGTGAATGATAATTAATGAATCAACCTTACACTTACAGCGTGAATCGATTAGGGTTACTTGGCCCTTGGATTTCTGCGTAGATCGTGTCTATGTTGAGGTTTATTTGTTATGTAGTCTAAAACTGTACAGCCTGCGATGGCCGGGAATCGAACCTGGGTCAACTGCTTGGAAGGCAGCTATGCTGACCACTATACCACCATCGCTCAATGACGTTACAAAAGATTTGAGTAGGGAGGCTTCTCCATTCCTTCCCTGTGACTCGTTCAGTCTCCAAGCTGTTCTCTGCCGGATCATTCCTCACTCTGC
This sequence comes from Hypanus sabinus, assembly GCF_030144855.1. Classification (NCBI taxonomy): domain Eukaryota; kingdom Metazoa; phylum Chordata; class Chondrichthyes; order Myliobatiformes; family Dasyatidae; genus Hypanus; species Hypanus sabinus. The sequence continues at coordinate 13,044,205 of NC_082736.1, forward strand.
TGCAGGTCCTATTCCGGAAAATTAATGTCGCCATCCCCAACAAACCGGAGTTGTAGAACCCGCGGCGAACATACTCCAGGAATCAGATTGAGTTAGAAACGAGTCGAAGAACTACAAACGTTTGTACTAATGGGGTCCTCCCTCGCGCATCGCCAAATGGATAAACAAACTATGATTATAATTGTCCTTTCAAATCACACCCTAATGGGAGCCCTCCCCTTGGACAGACCTTGAACACAGTAAGTGACTGAGTCACTAAAGAATCCTGACACCCCTCCTGTCACACAGTGAGAATGGGATGAATAAAAACCGCCAGATCCACACTCAACAGGCAGACGTCAGGGTGACTCTGTGAGATATCCGGAAGCCTGAAATCCCTGTGACATATTCCATATAGACAATAGACAATAGGTGCAGGAGTAGGCCATTCGACCCTTCGAGCCAGCACCGCCATTCAAAGTGATCATGGCTGATCATCCACTATCAGTACCCCATTCCGGCCTTCTCCCCACAGCCCCTGATTCTGCTATCTTTAAGAGCTCTATCTAACTCTTCCTTGAATGCACTCAGAGAATTGGCGTCCAGTGCCTTCTGAGGCAGAACATTCCATAGATCCACAACGCTCTGACTGAAAAAAGTTGTTTTCTTTTCCATGAACTCCGTTCTAAATGGCGTACCCTTTATTCTTAAACTGTGGCATTTGGTTCTCCAATCCCCCAGCATCGGGTACAATTTTTCTGACTCTAGCGTGTCTAATCCGTTAATCATCTTATATGTTTCAATCAGATCCTCTCTCATTCTTCCAAACTCCAGTGTATACAAGCCCAGCCGCTCCAATCTTTATACATATGACAGTCCCGCCATCCCGGGAATTAACCTCGTGACCCTACACTGCACTCCCTCAATAGCAAGAATGTCCTTCCTTAAATTTGGTGACCAAAACTGATACTCCAGGTATGATCTCACCAAGGCCCTGTACAACTGCAGAAGGACCTTTTTGCTTCTATATTCAACTCCCCTTTCTTCACCGCCTGCTGTACCTGCATGCTTACTTTCAGTGATTTATGTACAATAACACCTAGATGTCGCTGTACTTCCCCTTTTACTAACTTGTCACCAGATAGTAATCTGCCTTCCAGCTCTTGCCACTTAAGTGGATAACCTCACATTTCTACCACATTAAACTGCATCTGCCCTCTCAACCAAACTGTCCAAGTCATCCTGTATTCCACTAACATCCTCCTCATATTTCACACTGCCTTCCAGATATGTGTCATCTGCAAAGTTGATAATGTTACTTATAATCTCTTCATCTAAATCATTAATATATATTGTAAATAGCTGCTGTCCTAGCACCGAACCTTGCTGTACCCCGCAATATATTGTTATATTCCTCGTTCGATTAGTGGTCAGTATCCCCACCCGCCACGTGGGAGACAGAGGTTCAATTCCCCGATGGGGAGAGCGTTTCCTGCTTCAAATACTAACTGGATGCATAAGACAAATTCGGAGCCAAAAGGAAAAAAAAATAGTGTTGAAGAGATCATTGAGACTGTGGAACAAGTCTGAAGTTAGCCTGGAACGGGAGAGTTTTCCGAGAACATGGGACGTTGGGTTCAACTTGTTTCCCCAGATATTCCATCAGCGAGTCTGTATCAAAGCGTCGATCGGAGTTAGACTGAGTGACCAAATCCGTCACTCAGAACACATTAAACCGGGACCACTGCTATGAGTTATCAACACCCGCACGTCTCCTTCACTGCGGCTGCGTGACTGTTTGGAGAAGACAGGCAAATGGGCACCTGAAACACTTTGCAGCGAACAATCCAAGTGGACATATATTTAATTCCGGGTTTATAAACATCCCTTCCCTCCTGCAGTCCCCAAAACCTCCGCTCAGAATCTAATAAAGTGAATGGGGGGGAAGGTCTGGCTGAGCTTCGCTCAGTGGTGACATTTGAACGCTTGCATAGTGAAGCTCTACCTTTATACCTGATTGACAGTATGCAGCTGAAGACATGCAGTCCTATTCTCTCGCCCATCGGCAACAGAGTCTTTAAAGCAGCCCGAAATAAGGAATATCAGGACCCGAAGCGATAAATTGAGGTGAGGGAACGGAGAAATCCTGTGGACGCCTCGGCCTGGCAATTGGAACTGTGTTCTGGAAGGCAACCGGTCACGGGGGAAGAGGGAGACAACCGGAGAGTGTCGGGCCGTCAGTGAGAGTGTCTGAGCAATGGTTGGGAGTCGGCAACATGTGCTGATTTAAAACAACTGGAGAACATACTGAAAATGAAAACAACTCTGGACGGAAATAAAACAGATAGTACGTTGTGCAAGAAACAAAGGTTCGGGGAGTGTGTGTGTGTGTGTGTGTGTGTGTGTGTGTGTGTGTGTGTGTGTGTGTGTGTGTGTGTGTGTGTGTGTGTGTGTGTGTGTGTGTGTGTGTGTGTGTGTGCGTGCGTGTGTGTGTGTGTGTGTGTGTGCGTGCGTGCGTGCGTGCGTGCGTGCGTGTGTGTGTGTGTGTGTGTGTGTGTGTGTTTGTGTGTGTGTGTGTAGGATACTCGGACAACCTGAGAGTGGATAAAGTAGCTTTGGCTAAGAGTTTACAGACTTGGAGAAAAGGGGAAGTGTTTCCCTGTTCTGTTATGCTTTTCTGGTGAATGGCTACCATTAAATGTCTATTTAGGCTGCATTAGTGATTCTGTCAGACGGTATGACAGAATCATCATCATCATCATCAGGCGCCATGCCCAGTCTCAGCTTTGACTGCCAGGTTTCGGGTCAACTGGATGACTGAATAACTAATTTAAAACAGAGATACATAGATTCTTGATTAGCCAGGACGTCGAAGGGTATGGGGAGAAGGTAATGGAGTGGGGATGACTGGAAGAATAGGATCTGCCTATGACTCAATGGCAGAGTAGTCTCGATAGGCTGAATGGCCTATTTCTGCTCCGATATCTTATGGTCTTATGGTTTATAAGTACATGGAGCCAGGAAAAAACAGAAATCACAAGCCCAGACGCTCCTCATCAGACAACCAGTTCACTGCCAGTATTGGCCAAGTAAACATTCTCTGAACTGATTCTGATACATTGAGATTTTTTTTGAGTAAGGAGACCGTCTATATGAATGGGTTCCCCCGCTCTATATACAGTGTATAAGAAGATGAGAGACATTGATCGTGTGGATCGTCAGAGGCTTTTTCCAAGGGCTGGAATGGCTAACATGAGAGGGCACAGATTTAAGGTACTTGGAAGCAGATACAGAGGAGATGTCAGGGGTACGTTTCTTATGCATCGAGTGATGAGTGCATGGAGTGGGCTGGCGGTGACGGTGGTGAATGCGGATACCATATGTTATTTCAAGAGTCTCCTGGATAGGTACATGGAGCTAAAATATCTAGAGGGCTATACGCAACCTTAGGTATTTTCCAAAATAGGTACATGTTTGGCACAGCATTTTGGGCTGAAGGGCCTGTATTCTGATACCATGTTCTCTCCACTTGTAGCTGCAAACAACATTAGGAACAGCCCTTTCTGCTCACTATACCACTGCCGACATTGATGTCAGGTGAGACTGCACTCTGGGCCGCAATGACACCGTAGGGGATTGCACGACGCTGTTACAGCTCGGGGCATCGGAGTTCAGCACTCAGCCCCTGCATCTTCTTTAAAGATTCTCGGTATGTTCTCCCTGTGGATTGTGTCAGTTTTCTTCGGGTCCTCCTGTTTCTTCCCACAGTCCAAAAATGTACAGGGAAGGTTAATTCACGATTGTAAACTGCCCTGTGATTCTGTTAGGGTTAAGTCGGCATTGCCAGGTTTTGCTGGGCTGTGTGGCACGAAGGGTCTATTTTGCTCTGTATTTCTAAATAGAACTTTCAAAAAATACAACCCATGTTATCCAATTTTCCCTATACCAATCCAGACAACATGCTGGGAAATCACTTCTGCACCCTTTCCAAAGTCCCCACGTCCTTGTTGTGATGCAGCAAACAGAACTGCACACACGGCTCGAAATGTGGCCTAACCCAGGGTTTGTACAGCTGTAATTTCTCATCCCATGGTTTGCATTCAGTGTCTTGACTGATGAAGGCAAGTGTACCACACATCTATAACAGTTTATTTCCTTTCAATGTCACTTGCAGGATGTTATAGATGAATACGTCAATATTCCTCAGTGTGTCAGTGCTCCTAAAGGTGCTGCCATTTACTGCGTAAGTTCCTGTAAAACATCTTACACTCGTCTAGATTAAACTCCATCCCCGATTTCTCCATCCGTGTTCCCAACTGATTGGTATCCAGTTCTGTCCGTTTGAAAACCTTCCTCACCACCCACAACTGTGTCATCAGCTATTTGATCAGGCCATAGGTATTTTAATCTGATCAGACAGAGGTCACATCACTGACAGCTGTGGAAACACTGGTTACATATCTAAAGTCAAAATCATTCTCGATTCCGTTAGCCCAAATGTCGTTATACAATACACATCATTCAGACACTCCCACGCACAGACTAGTGGAAAGTTACATATTTATCACAGAATAGTGTTCGATTGACTGGTCCGGACTTGTTGCTCGGGAGGCTCTGATGCATAGTACCTGAAGATTAGTTCAATGTAACCTGTGATATTGACTGTGGTATCAATTAAAATGAAAAACAGATTTAATCAACAAATTCAACTGCTAGAATTAATCTCAAAGACATTTTGCACTGTCACACTGCAAGAGAGATTGGAAGATGCAGTCTGAACCCCAAATCTCACACTGTACCAGAAACTGACAAGTGCAGAATGAACCCCAAACACTCACACTGCACCAGAGACTGACGGATACAGAAAAAAACACCACACTCTCACACTGTAGCAGAGACTGACAGATAAACAATGAACCCCACACACTCACATTATATCAAAATCTGTCAGGTGCCAGTAAGTGAAGTGACGTAACTGAATCCAGTGACCCAAAGCCTCTTTCAGAGGCACTTACAATGTCTGTGGAAAGGCTGAGCAGCAGGTGATTTTCGTTCAGGTTATATGGTCTGTGTATCTGTCACAGCAATGACAACGCCTGGAATCATTCCTGGTGACATCCCTGGTAACATTTTCTCTTGCTCGTCATGTTTTTTTTTTCCCCTGCAAAATAAACCGTTATATGTCTGCACAGAAAGTGCTCTGCTTCCGTCCTGTCTAATTTGCCCTCTACCTTGAGAGATCCTACATTCTCTGTAGCAAACATCTTGTATTAAACGTATTTTTAAAATACTTTGAAATTTTCTTAATCTTAGTCATGACATTTCATGTTCCATTCTGGTATTTATAATTCCTTTTCTAGGAACATAGAGCAGTAGAGTCCAAAACTGGAAAAAGCTATTTGGCCCATGATATTGTCAGAACCATGATTCCAATGTGTTCTAAATGCTCTCTTGTTTATCGTCCATATCCCTCAATTCTGTTCATGTGTATTTCTACCTAAACACCTCTTAAATTCCATCATACTATCTGCTTCTCTCAGGACCTATGGAAAACTATTCCAAACACATAACATTCCCTGTAATTTTTTTTAAAAAAGTAACTCCTCTCCATATGGTCTTTAAATTTCCCCCTCTAACTTTAAAAGAATATTAAAAATCTTTTGGTATTCGAAATTTCTACCGTTGGAATAATTTTCTGAGTCTGTACCTTATCCATGTCTCTACAAATTAAAATAACCCTGTCAGATCTCCCCTCAGTCTCTGAGGTCCTAATGAGATCACGTTTGTCCAAGCTTTCCTTTGAGCTGCTGAACTCGAATCCAAGGGATATTCTCGTGAAATATCTGCATCGTTTCTAAAGTGTCCATCCTTACTGTAATGGCATGGCCAGAACTGCACACGGTACTCCAAGTATTGCCTGCTTCAAACTTCATGTAGCTGCAGTGTGACTTCCTTACTCTGGTAAAGAAGGCCAGCATTCCATGCGCTTTATACAGCGGCACAGCCAATTTCAGATGCCTGATGGTCTGCCCAAAACTCCTCTCAAAGCCTCCCTGGACTCTCTCAAAGACACCAAGTCTCAATTGGACTGAAAGCACCGTAAAATATAAATCACCAGTTGCAGTGGTAGCAGAATCACTTTTGAAATTAGAAGAAGTAATCGAGGTAGTTTTGTGACGTCTGAAGGACGTTGCCATTGGTTGTCTTGTTCACTGGCACCATCTTCTTCAGGAGGTTGATAGTTTCTCAATTTGTAAGAGTGTCAAAAATTCCAGGGAGAAGACTGGAGAATGGGGTTGAGGGGGATAATCAAACAGCCGTAAAAGCATTGAGGAGCAGACTCAATGTACAAAATGGCCTAATTCTGTGCCTATTTCTTGTACTCCTGTGGAAACAAGGCATTTGGCCAAACGTCCATGCTGACTGTGTTGCCCAGAGGGAGAGTGAAATTACTATCAAATGCTGCCCATATGCCCACTTCTTTGATTCAGCAGCTCATTCCAAAATCCAAATATGCACAAATCATTGTTTGAAGAAACAGCCCCTTATTCAAGTTTAACTCTCTTGCTTCCCCTATTAATGTTCTGTGCTGTTGATTTCAAACACGTCCCTGGGAAAATACAATGATCTTTTATTCTGTCATTCCCTGCCTGTCCTTACTACATAACTCAGTCAGATGACCCTTCAATATCCTACATCCAGGGAATAAAATCTTTGTCGAAAGAACCTTTCCTACGATCTCCACCCCCTGTGCCTAGCCAAAATCCGAGTAGGTCATTTCTTCACAGTTTCTAGTTTTATAACATCTTTCCTATATCAGGGTGAAAATGCTGTACACAGTCATCAAATACACAGGATAATCAGATGCTGGAAAACACAGAGCAACATACACAACATGCTGGAGAAACTTACCTAGTCAGGTCGCATCCGTGGAGAGGTATGCACAGTTGACGTTCCAGACCAAAACCGTTCACCAGAACTCGAAATGAAGTGGGATAAAGCCATGATGAATTGGTGGGAGAGAGGATGGAGTGCAAGCTGGAAGATGATAGTTGAAGCCAATTAACGGGAAAGATGCAATGGAAAGTGAGAAACCGGAAGGTGATACGTGGACATAATAAAAGAACAAATAAGAAACAGCCATGAGCTCTATATGTCCCTGTCATTTTATTGCCTACATACACCAGTCCAAGTTCCAAGCCCGCAATTGTATAGTACTCCAACTCTTTCTGTGTCACACTATAGTCTATATCGTTGCTGTTCCATGCACCGAGGCTGTGCTTGTCAATTTCATCAACTTTGCCTTCAGCTTCAACCCTGCCCTTAAATCCACTTGATTCTTTCCAAAACCTCTCTTCAATTTCACAATATCTCTATCTCTATCTCGGGAGACATACAATCTATGACTCACAGCTACCGTGTCTATACCTCGTCCCACCCTGGGTCATGTAAAGATGCTATTCTTCTATTTGTATCTGCCATATCTCTTCCCAGGATGAGGTTTTCAATTCTGGAACATCTGTTGTGTCCTCCCTCTTCGAAGAACAAGGTCTCCGTCCATCTCTCATTGCTTCTACCCTCACCCTCATAAATGTCTTCCATTCCTCAGACATTCCACCTTGCCCCATCTTCTTGCTGTCAGGGTTACAGTCCCCTCTTCCTTATTTACCAACCATGAGAGTCCGGATCCAGCATATCATTCTACGTTAAGTCCACCATCCTCACAGGGAATCTGTCAATAAACATATCCTTCCCCCATCCCACTCTCCGATTTCAGCAGGGATCACTCTCACCGTGATTCTCTTGTCCATTCATTCATCCCCACTGATCTCACTGCTGGCACTTTAGCTTGTAATCGGGCCACATGCTACACCTGCCCCGACACCATCATTCGGGATCCCAGAATCATACCAGAAGAAGCAAAGCTTCACCTACAAACCTGTTAACGTCATTAAGTGTATCCGGTGCTCACGGTGTGGCCACCTTCACATTTGACAATGAATTCCACAAATTCACAACCCTCTAGCCGAAGAAAGTTCTTCCCATCTCTGTTCTAAAGGGATGTCCTACTACTCTGAGTCTATGCCATCTGGTATTGGACTAACCCACTACAGGAAACATCCTCTCCACGTTCACTCGGCATTTCAATAGGTTATGATGGAATTATTCCTCATTCTTCTAAACTCCAGCAAGTACAGGCACAGAGTAATCAAATGCTCCTGGCATGTTAACTTATTCATTCCTGTGATCATTCCCGTGAATCTGCTCTTGACATGCTCTAATGTAATCCCTTTCTTCCTTCGGTAAAGTACCCAAAATTGCTCACAATACTCCGTGTGAATTCTGAACAATGCCTTTGAAAGCATTCTGTTGTTTTTTTTTTTTTTTTTTTAAATTTGAGGTACATAAATTCATCAGAATTATTGATAGGGTGAATGGAAATATTTTTGGTAAAGTGCAATCAGGTCTGGAGGGCCGTGGTTTAAGTTGAGAGGGCAGAGATTTAAAACATGAAGGACTGGCATTTTCACCCTGAAGGTGGGTGGGATTTGAAACACGCAGACAGTGGAATTGTTTGAGGCTTGTACAATGAGAGAATGTAAAATGACACGCTTTCAGTGTTGGAGTGGCTCTGGGACTGGAAAAATGCAGATATTTGTGAAAACTCTGACAGGGAAAACCATCGCCCTTTAGATTGAACCAGGTGACACCATTGAAAATGAGAAAGCCAAAGTCCAGGACAAGGAGGAGATTCCTCCTGACCAGTAGCATTAGACCTGTGTAGGAATGCAGCTAGAGGAGGAACGTAACTTCTCTGATTACAACATCCAGAAAGAGTCCACTCTGCATCTGATGCTGCGTCTGAGAGGTGGTGATCTGTCACAAGTGCTATGCCCGCCTGTGTCCTTATCGGACAACCTGTTATAAACCCAAGTGTGGCCACACAAACAATCTGCGTCCCAAGAAAAAGCTGAACTAAACATCATGTTCTGTTGCCCACGTTAGACTTGCATTTGTCCTAAGTTTCCAATAAAATTTGGTTGCATTGCCAAAGAAAAATGACACACAGGCAGGTATATGGATAGTGAAGGGTCAGAGGGATGTGGGACAAATTCAGACAGATGGGACCAACTCAGATGATTTTGGTTAGTATGGACGTGGGGCCACTATTTTCATACTTTGGGAAATAGTATTTAATTTTAATTATACTCTGCTTATTCTAATTTAAACTTCTCCCACAGTTGGAATTTCTATTTTCTGTCCATGTAAATGTCTTTGCATTCAAAGTCAACAACTTCTCCTCCACAATCACCATCGGCACTGATGCACATCAAGGCTGTGCACTTGGCCGATACTCTACTCACTTTATACCTGTGAGTTTTGGCAATGTACATCTCCAATACCAAATTAAAGTTGTAGATGACACCATTGTTGCTGGATAAATCAAAGTTGGTGAAAAATTTGCCATCAGGAAGGAAATAGAAAATCTGGTGAATGGTGTGAAATCAGCAACTCCTCACTCAACATCAGCAAAAACAAAGAATTGATCACTGACCAAAGGAGGAGGAAACGGGAAGTCCATGAGCGAGTCGTCATCAGGGACTGGGGGTGGATCTGTCCCAGGACTATCTGTAATTGCCATTATAAAGAAGGGATGGCTGCAACTCTGCTCAGTAGTTTGATTATAATTGGCATGTCAAATAAAACTTTGACACACTTCTATAGATGCACAGTGGAGAGTATCCGGACTGGTTGCATCATGGCCTGATATGGCAACACAATGATCAGGAATGGAGAGGTCTAGAAGATGTAATGGATACATCGCAGTTTATCACAGGCAAAGCCCTCCCATCATTCAGTGCATTTACAAGATGCGCTTCTGCAAGAAAACCTCATCCATCATCAACCACATCCTTCATCCACCTCATGCTCTCTTCTCACTGCTGCCATCGGGAAGGATGTGCAGGAGCCTTAGTTTCCACACCACCAGTTTCAGGAAGAGATATTACACGACAGCAGTCATGGTCTTGAAATGACACAGGTATCTTTACTGAACTGATCCCGTAATCTGCAGACTCACTTTCAAGTATTCTACAATTTGAATTTATTTTTTTTAGTATTTGTATGATCTGTCTTTTGCTCATTGTCTGTCTGTCAGTTCCTTGCTGTTTATAGCTTTCATCAATTCCATTGTATTTATTTCCCTGTAAATGCCTGAAAGAAAATGAATCTGAAAGTGTTACCCTATTGTGCCAGAGGTCCCAATACACTAGACCTGTACTGCACTACGAAAAGCAATGCCAATTGTTTGCTCCTGAGACCACATTTTGTTAAGTCAGATCATTTGACTGTACTCATCCTACCTGCATATAGACAGACCCCAAAGAGCAAGGCTCCAGAGTTCAAGCTTCTCTGAGTGGCATAATAGCAACCAGCTCTCACTCAGTGTCACTAAGACCAAGAGACAAATCAGAGACTTCAGGAGAGGGAAACCAGACGTCCATGAGCAAGTAATCATTGGACAATCAGAAGTGAAGACAGTCAATAACTTTAAATTCCGGTGTGTCCCTGTCACAGGATGTATCCTGGACCCATCATATAAATATTATTGTGAAGAAATTAGTTCTGCACCTTTACTACCTCAGGGCTCACAGAGATTCAGCATGTCATCGAAAACTTTGCCAAACTTCTATAAGTGTGAGGTGGAAAGTGGGCTGACTGGCTGCATTACGGACTGGTATAGGATCATCAATGCCTAGAGTGGAAACTCGTACAAAAGGCAGTGGATTCGGCCCAGGTACATCACGGGTAAAACATTCATAACCACGGAGCACATCCAATTGAAACATAGTTGAAGAAAAGCAACATCCTTCATCAATAATCCTCACCACACAGGCAATGCCCTTTTCTCATTGCTGTCATCAAGGTAGAAGATACAGATACCTCACGACTCGCACCACCAGGTCCAAAACAAGTTACCACCCCTGAAAGATCAGGGGCCTGAAGAAAAGTGGATAGCTGAACGCATGTCAGGACTCTTTCCTTTAGGGCCTCTGTTATATTGTTATTTCATGCTCATTATTTATTGTTATTTATTTTTCTGCATTTGCACTGCCTGTTTACAGTTTATAGTTCTTCATATTGGCAGCTTACAGTTACTGTTCTAGAGATTTGCAAATAATGCCTGCAGAAAATGAATTTCAGGGTTGAATGTGGTGATGTGTATGCACTGTGCGAAAAAAAGATACTTTCAACTTTGAACTATATGGTGAAATATGCGCACTTTGCTAACAACTGTGACATGACCCTTGTCAGGTGTCAGATCCCTCAGTGGGAGAACATTTTTGAGATAGTGATCATAATTCTATCTCCTTTTAATGTCATTGGAGCCAGTTAGGAACAGACAAGTTAGAAAAGCGAATAATTGAAAAAAAGGAAATACGTGGTTATCAGGCAGGAAATCGGAAGCTTAAATTGGAAGCAGATGTTCTCAGGGAAAACGTCGGAATAAATGTGGCAAATGTTCAGGGGATATTTGTGTGGAGTTCTGCATAGGTACATTCCAGTGAGACATCGTAGTTATGGTAGGGTACCGAAACCATGGTGTACGAAGGCTGTAATAAATCTAGTCAATGAGCAAAGAAAATCTTACAAAAGGTTCAGAAATCTGGGCAATGTTAGAGATCTAGAAGATTATAAGGTTAATAAGCAGGAGCTTTAGAAGGACATTAGGAGAGCCAGAAGGTGCCATGAGAAGGCGTTGGCAGGCAGGATTAAGGAAAACCCCAAGGCCTTCGACAAGTATGTTAAGTGCAAGAGGATAAGATGTGAAAGTTTAGGACCTACCAAGTGTGATAGTGGGGAAGTGTGTATGAAACTGGAGGAAATACTAGAGGTACCTAATGAATATTTTACTTCAGCATTCAGCATGGAAAAGGATCTTGGTGATTTTAGTGATGACTTGCAGCAGACTAAAAAGCTTGAACATGTAGATATTAAAAAAAGAGAATGTGCTGGGGCTTTTGGAAAGCATCAAGTTGGATAAGTCATCGGGACCGAATGAGAAGTACCCCAGGCTACTGTGGGAGGTGAGGCAGGAGATTGCTGAGCCTCCGCCGATGATCTTTGCATCATCAATGGTAACAGGATGAATTGGAGGGTTGCAGATGTTGTTCCTTTATTTGAGAAAGGGAGTAGAGATAACATGGAAATTATAGACCAGTGTGTCTTATCTCAGTGGTAGGTTAGTTGATTGAGAAGATCCAGAGAGACAGGATTTATGAACATTTGGAAAGGTATAATATGATTACGAATCGTCAGCATGGCTTTGTCAAGGGCAAGACGTGCCTCAGGAGCCTGGTTGAATTTTTTGAGAATGTGACTAAAGATATTGATGAAGGAAGAACAGTAGATGTAGCGTACAAGGATTTCACCAAGGCATTTGATAATGTACCCCATGCAAGGCTTATTGAGAAAGTAAGGAGGCTTTGCGGATCCAGAACTTGTTTGCCCACAGAAGAGTGTTTGAAGACTGGTTATGTTCTGCATGGAAGTCGTTGACCAGTGCTGTGCCTCAGGCATTTGTGCTGGGACATATACTCTTTGTGATTTTTTATAGATGACCTGGATGAGGAGGTGGAAGAATGGTTTCGTAAGTCTGCCGATGACACGAATGTGGGAGGTGTTGTGGATTGTGTGGAGGGCTGTTAGAAGTTACAGCGGGACATTGATAGGACGTAAAACTGACTGAGAAGTGGCTGATTGAGTTTAACTCAGATAAGTGTGAAGTGGTTCATTTTGGTAGGTGAAATATGACGGCAGAATATAGTATTAAAGGTAAGACTCCAGCCAATGTGGATGATCAGAATGATCTTGGGGTCTGAGTCCATAGGAAACTCAAAGCTGCTGTTCAGGTTGACTCTATGGTTAAGAAGGTGAACAGTGTATTAGCCTTCATCAACTGTGGAATTGAACTTAGGAGCTGAGAGGTAATGTCGCAGCTTTATATGTCCTTGGTGAGACTCCACTTGGAGCACTGTGCTCAGTTCTGGTCGCCTCACTACAGGAAGGATGTACACGCCATAGAAAAGGTGCAGATGAGATTTACAAGGATGTTGCCTGGATTGAGGAGCATGCCCTATGAGAATAGGTTGGGTGAACTCGGCCTTTTCTCCTTGGAGCGACGGAGCATGAGAGCTGACCTGATAGAGGTATATAAGATGTTGTGAGGCATTGATCGTGTGGATAGTCAGAGGCATTTTCCCAGGGCTGAAATGGCTGCCACAAGAGGACGCAGTTTTAAGGTGCTGGGGAGTAGGTACAGAGGAGATGTCCGTTGTAAGTTTTTTACTCAGAGTGGTAAGTGCGTGGAATGGGCTGATGGCAACGGTGGTGGATGCGGATACGATAGGGTCTTTCAAGAGGCTTTTCAAAAGGTACATGGAGCTTCGAAAAATAGAGGGGTATCGGTAAGCATAGTCATTTCTAAGGCATGGTCATATTCGGCACAATTTTGTGGGCTGAAGGGCCTGTATTGTGCTGTAGGTTTTCTATTTTACCGTTAACTTAGTTTGGATTTAAATTTTGGCTTTGACAATTTTTTTCCGTAACGTTCTTTTTTCATGAAAGGTTCAGTGATCTAGTTACAACGATTTTTACCCCAAATTATAAAGGAATATCCACAAAAATGTAGAAAATACAACTATTAAATATTTATAAGACCGAAGAGTCAAATTAAAATGTGAATATTACTGTCTATAACACACTGAATTCCCGTTGGAGGGTGGTGGTCACAGTTCCCGGAAATTCCCTTCTATACCCACTCTGTTAAATTGCCGGGAATTTTTCAGCGTCTCCACTGATTGACAGCTCTCTCCGAGCCGCCTCCCGGGCTTTTGACTCCACGTCACGTGATATTGTGTTGCGTATTCCCAATGGGCAACGGTCCGGGATGGTGGGCACGGGGTTGTAGTAAAGTGGAGTCGGTCTCTACTTTGGTTTTCGGCTCCACTTGGGAATAGGCCTCTCCTTTTTCTGCCCACGGAATAGTGAGTGTCTGTCAGCGCCTCACCGCACCGGCTCTCTGCCTCAGGTACAAATTTTAAAACATATTTGCACAGTTACGTGGATAGGAAAGGTTGAGAGGGATACTGTCCTTTTGCAGGCGGATGGGACGAGTTCAGGTCGACAACCTTGTCGGTGTGGATGGGTTTTACCAAAGGGACGGTTTCAGTTCTGTATAAATGACTCTACTCTGGGCGGTTCAACCAGGGCAGGATGTACAGAGTGAATGGCAGGTTCCTGAGAAGGTTTAATGAACAGAGACTTTGTGGATTTCTGCCCCCACACCTCCTCTGGCAGCTGATTTAGGATAGCAGCTATTCTCCGTGTGAAATATGTACCCTTCAGATCCCCTTTAAATCTGTCTTTAATCAGCTTTGTGCGATTCCAATGAGAGGCAGTTATTTGGCTGATAACGCAAGTAGAACACACAACCATGTCTATCTGTGATGCCACATATAGGGATTTGTGTAACAATATTAGAGACACATGCACAGGTACTTCGGTGAGCAATGCCCGGAAGGATGTGAAACTAATGCAGGAAAGTTCGATTAGTATAGCTGCGCATGATGGGGAGCATAAATGTGATGGCCCAGAGGGTCTGTTTCTGGACAACCCTGGCAACAGCAGTCCTCCACTGCAGCAGGGATTGTTACCTTCATTCTCAGCTGTGAACTTTTTCCACTGACCCACTTATCCTCTGAGAAGATATTTTCACCCCTCCTTTGTGACTAAGCTGTCCGTCATCTCTCCTGATATTAACCAGAGTACTTCACCAAATTCCCTTTTAAAAGTACTGTTACTGCTGCACGGGGAATGGGAACATTTAGGTAGCCATTTGAGCGGGGTAATTCACTACAAACTCTAATGCATTAATACCTTTGCCCAACAGAAATCCATTGTACTGGGTTCTGAGTGTTTTAGGTAAGTCTATCCTGAAGTTCCCTGTTCCAGGTTCCCACTGAACCTTCACACTCAGTGGTTTCTGCATGTCCATACTGACCATCGAGAATCTTTCTCCACTAACTCAGCACTTGGTCTGTCTCCTACCCCGCCCTGGTGATTCAAATTCTCAACATGATGGTTCTTAAATACAAGTCTGCCCCAACACCTCAGACAGTATGTTCCAGATTGCAACCTCCTTCATTGTTCCAGCTGGTCCACATCCCACATCAAGATTTTCTAGCCGCCTTTGAAGTCCATCATGCCCCTAATCTTGTCAACTCCAAACGATGATCCAGTTTATTATATTTATTTATTACATTTTTAAGAGAATTACATAGAATGAATAGAATGTTAGAATAATAAAAATATGTGAAAAAAGTAAAAAAACATAACACTAACGCTCCCCCGTCCCTTTAACCCCCCCCCACCAAACCCTTTGTATAAAAATAGAAACCAAAAGAAAGAAAGACAAGAGGAAAAAAAAGAAGATTGCCTGAATATCAGAGGATCCCCAGAAGCTCCACGGAGTTCAAAATAATTTTAATTTTTGTAATTTTGATTTTCCCCAATTACTTTATAATTTTATCTTCAAAGGACCTATATAATTAATCCTAAATTTTGTAGATGGGGTGACAAATTTTCAAAACTATATCATATTCATTTCTTAAATTATAAGTATTTTTTCAAGTGGAATGGAGCTGTATATTGCATTAGTCCAACGATCCATAGTTAACTACGAGTCTGATTTCCAAGTAACAGGAATATCTTTTTTGGCTGCTGCCAATGCAAGTTTTATAAGTTTTTTCTGATATTTATTCAATTTAAGTTTCGTTATTGTCCCTTCAATGTCAGCTAGTAAAAATAATATCGGACTATGTGGGAGTTGTACTCCAGTAATTTGTTCCAGTAAAAGTCTTAAATTTAACCAAAATGGTTGAATTTTAAAACAAGAACAAGTAGAATTTAAAAAGTACCAATTTCTTGATTACATCGAATACATTGGTCAGATAAATTTGAATTTAATTTATTTATTTTCTGTGGTGCTATATATAATTGATGCAAAACATCACATTGTACTAATCTAAGTCGGACATTTAAGGTATTTTTCATACTATCAATAATACATAATTTTCCCATTTCTTTCATCAATTTTAATATTCAAATCAGATTACCATTTTTGTCTTACATTATGAATTCCTGGTTTAGTTGTCTGTTTTTGTATCAAATTATTCATAAAAGAGGTAAATTTTAATTTTTTTTCCATTTTGAATTAAAGTTTCTATTTCATTCGGCTTTGGCATTAACATTGTTTGACCCAGTTTATCTCTTAAATAGGCCTTTAATTGAAAATAATAAAAAAGGGTGTTATTTGATATTTTATATTTATATTTTATTGATCAATTGGCATCAATTTACCTCCTTCAAAACAGTCACCTATATATTTAATCCCCTTTTGAACCCACATGTGAATGTTTATTATCCATTGTAAAAGGAATAAGCCTATTTTGAATTAAGATTCTTTTTGCTAATAAAGATTTCTTTATCTCATCATTCAAATTTACCTTATTCCATAAATCTATCTAATGCCTTAATATAAGAGTTTCTTTCTTTCCCTGTATCCATTTGGATTCCCATTTATATATAAAATCTTTTGGTACACTTTTCTTCTATCTTATCTAGTTCTATTCTAATCCTTGCCTGTTTTTCTTCGTCAAAAAAAGATGCAATAAATCTAAGTTGATTTGCTTTATAGTAAGTCTTAAAATTTGGAAGTTGTAACACTACTAAATCAAATTTACTTGACAATTTTTCCACTGATATTCTTGACATCTTTCCTTTCCAAAGAAACTTCCTCACATATTTGTAAAATTCTTGAAAAAACGTCTGTGGCAATTGTATTGGTAAATATTGGAATAAATATTGCAATCTAGGTCATATATTCGTTTTTACAGCATTAACACTACCTATTAATGTTATTGGTAACATCATCCATTTATCAAGAACTTCTTTTATTTTTTTCAATAATGGCAAATAATTTTGTTTATATAAATTCTTTATATCATTTTCGATTCTTATACCTAAATATTTTATCCCATTTATTGGCCATCGAAATTGAGTTACTAATCGACATTGACTATAATCTCCTTTGGTAATTGGTACAATTTCACTTTTCTCCCAATTTACATTATACCCTGATATTTCTCCATATTCTTCCAATCTAAAATATAATTTTTGCAGCGATTGCAATGGGTTTGTTAAATAATGTAGAACATTAAATGTTAATCGTATATTCTTCTCGGTTAACTCTGAAGCCCACAATATCTGTATCTGTTCTAATTATTTTAGCTAATAGTTCTATCGGCAGTACAAGTAGGGCAGGTGATAATGGGCAACCTTGTCCAGTTGACCTTGTTAAATGGAATGATGTTAAAATTTGACCATTTGTAACTACTTTAGCTTGAGGATTAATATTTAAGGTTTTATTCCATTTTATAAAAGATTTCCCTAACTCATATTTTTCCAATACCTTATTTAAAAAATCCCATTCCAATCTATCAAATGCTTTTTCTGCATCCAAAACAGCTGCCACACTCATTTCCACTCTTTTTTGTGCCCAATGGATTATACTTAGTAACCGAGTTATATTATCAGTTTATTGTCTATTTTCAATAAAGCCTGTTTGATCCACATATATTAATATTGGTAGATATTTAGATATTCTATTGCTATTATTTTATAATCTGTATTCAACAAAAAGATAGGCCAGTATGATGTTGGTTTTAAAGGATCTCTATCTGTTTTTTGACAATACTGTTATGGTCGCTGTCGAAAAGTTTTATGGGAGTTTATGTATCCTTTCCACTTGATATATTAATTCCATGAAGGAAGGGATTAATACATCTTTAAAGTTTTTTATAAAATTCAGGCGGAAAACAGTCTTCTCGAAGGGATTTATCACTTTGAAGTGATCCTAAAGCTTCTTCAGGGCACATCTGATCCTTTCTGTTCTTTCAAATTTAATTTTGGTCAGGTTGTTTGGGATAAAAATTTATCTATCTCAGCAATCTTATTTTGTGATTCTGATTGATATGATTCGGTGTAAAATCTTTTAAAAGTTTCATTAACTTCTAAAGGTTTATAAGTATTCTTATTTGTACTTGTTCTAATGGCATTTATTGTTTTTAGAAGCCTGTTCTGCTTCCAATTGCCAAGCCAGAATCTTAAGTGATATTTCACCTAATATTTATACCTCTGTTTAGTTCTCATAATTACTTTTTCTGTTCGATATGTCTGGAATGCATTATATTGTAATTTTTTATTAACAAGTTGTCTTCGTTTTTCTTCTGTCGTATATCTTTGTGATTCTTTTTCCAATTTTGTAATCTTTTTCTAATTGGTCTATTTCTACCATATATTCCTTCTTAATTTTTGAAATATTACTTATTATCTGAACCCTCAAATATGCTTTCAACTCTTCCCGTAATACAAATTTATCCTCAAATGAATGCGGATTTGTATTAAAAAATGGATCTGTTTCTTCATAAAATCACAAAAGTCTTGACGTTTTAATAAGATTGAATTAAATCTCCATCTATAAATCGATTCCTCCTTATCCATCATTGTCATTGTCCTTATCAAAGGGGACTGATCTGAGAGTATTCTTGCTTTATATTCCACACTTCTCGCTCTATCTTGGATATTCTTTAAGAATATAAAAAAATCAATCCTTGAATAGGTTTTATGTCTATTTGAATAAAATGAATAATCTCTTTCCCTTAGATTAATTTTTCTCCATATATCAATCAGATTTAAATCTTCCATTAATGATAGAGTTAACTATTCTGTAACAGTTTCAGTTGACCTACCTAGAACAGGGTCTAAACAAAAATTAAAATCTCCACCTATTAATATTTTATCATGTGCATCAGCCAAGTTCATACAAATCTCCTGTATGAATTTTGCATCATTTTCATTTGATGTATAAATATTCATGAGAGTCAATAATTCCGAAAAGATTTGGCAATGTACAATCACATATATCCCCAAAGTGTCAATTACTACATATTGTATTTTAATTGGTAAGGTTTTATCAACCAAAATTGGGACTTCACTCGATTTTGCGGAGAAAAATGTGCCTTTCCTAAAAGACCCCAGGGAGTGAGCAGTTTCAGCCTACCCATCCCGAGAAGATGTCCCAATGATCCATGAAACTGGCACTCTGTCTGTTGCACCAGCTCCTCAGCCAAACATTCATCAGTGGTATCATTCTATATCTCCTTGCAGTAACATGTGTCAATGGGAGTCATATAGAGCTTTCTACTTTTTAGTTTCTGTCTTATTTCTGTATATTCACTGCACAGAACCACATCCGTCCTCCTCCCTACGTTGCTATTACCAACATGCACCATCCACCACGATGTCTGCCTGCGCAACTTTCCCTTTGAAATGTCCAGCAGTTGCTCCGAGACCATCGCACCATCAGCCACAGGAGCAGAATTAGGACATTTGGTCCATCCCGTGAGCTGCACCATTCTGCCAGGAATAAGAGATCATGAAGGATCACTTAACACTCTCAAACACTCTTTTCCTCCCGACAATTGAGAACCTCCACGTTAAATATACGCAGTGAATTGGTCACATCCGTCTGTGGGGATGAATTCAGAATCAGAACCAGAGTCAGATTTATTATCACCGGCAGGTGTCAGGAAATTTGTTAATATAGCAGCAGCAGTTCAATGCAGGACAGGACAATATAGAAAGAATAAATAAATTACAGTATGTGTGTATATATGGATATGTTTATAAGTATATTAAATATAGTTCAAAAGCTGATCCTATATATCCCTACCACTCCAGGAATATTCCTACCACTAATGTAAGAGTCACCAGGATACAGTCTGTCTGTTCCAGTCGTGGTCACTCAATAATCTGCAGCCTTACCTCAGGTGTGACCAACTCACTGAATCTCCGGTCTCAGCATCCTGGAAACTCTAGGTCTGCCCATCTCCATCTTCATTTCCTTCACATGGTCAGTCAGGAGCTGCACCTCAGTGCACATCCCTCATGTGAAGTTATCGGGGACACAGAGTGACTCCCTGAACTCCCACATCCTGATGTGGAGCATGTCACTGACATAACTGTTATTGCAGACCCTCCCATACGAAGAGGAATTCCAAAGAATTTGAGTTCCCAGAGTACCATGACTTATGTCCCATTTCTCTGCCCACATTTCCAGCTTGTCTATGTTCTGCTAAATTCTTTGGCAACATTCCTCACGAACTTTAACTGCACCAATTTATGTGTCTCTGCAGACCTACAAATCAGCCCTCCTTCATTTTCATCCAAATTATTTCTCAAAGAGCAGAATTCCTTGTTCACACTGTTCACAGGTCACCAGTCAGAATCATAACTCTCAACCATTACCTTCTTTATTCTCTTACCAAGCTACATTTTGAACACATTTTACTAAATTTCTTTTGAGTCATGTGCTTCCATGCTCTGGATCGGCCTACCATGGGGACTCTCGTTGAAAGCTTTACCAAAGTCCTTGTGTCCAAAACATACTACCCAGCTCTCATCAATTGAATTTGTCACTTAAAACTTCGGCCAAGTTTTCAAGACTTGACGTTGCCGATGCAAAGTGATATTGGCTACTCTGAAATTGTTTATGCTTTTTCAGATGCAATCTGATCCTATCATTAAATATCTTTTCCAATAGTCTCCACTAAAGTAAGAGTCACCAGGGAATATATTCCTGTCTTGTCCCTATTGTGTTTCTTAAAAAAAGGGGAAGAATATTTGTCATTTTCCACCTTCTGCATTCTGGCCTGTAATTAAATGAGCATCTGTTTTGAGATTTGTTAAATTTTTGTCCATATTTTATCCCTCAAGCATCAGGTTTTTGAATCAAAGTTCAAAGTAAGCATATTATCAGCAAGTATACATTCGACAGCTTTGAGGTTTGTTTCAAACAGGCTGCCATAAAGCAAAGAAAGCCAAAAGGATCCACTAATAAAATAAGACCATCAAACACCCAATTTGCAGAAAGCCGGACAAGTCCTGCAAACAATAAACGCAAGCAAATTCTGTAGAGTTTTGAACTGAAATGCTCAAAGGGAGTCTATGCACAGATGCTTAGTTCAGTAGAGTAGAGCAGTGAGCTGAACCGGCTTTTCCCTGGTCACGGGCAGAACAACCTGACCTTTTCAATATGGCCCCGCATCTAAATCGACATCCGAACATTGGTTTCAGGCGCTTTGATACGATCAGTTCCTGGTCCCCGCCACCTGGATTGGACCTGTATCTGACTTTTTGCATTTCAGCCCGGAGTTTAAATCAACCGTACTATGGGTCTTCCTCACTCACAGTGTCAGGCCCGCTACTTCAACTCGGTTCAGCCACATCAAATTGCCTCCAATTCGAAAGTCCAGAAAAAGAGATTCACAGGTGTCACCTGAAACCAGAATCAGTGGAGATAACTCCATTTAACTTCACTTAATTCATCACTGAACTGTTTCCCACAATCTAACACATCACTTTCAATGATTCTGCATCTCATGTTCTATATGTATTTAATTTTGACGGTTATTATTATTTTCTCTTATATTTACACAAGTTATTCTCGTTTACACATTCGCTATTTGGCCACCCTGTTGGATGTGGTCTTTCTGTTTTGGTTCTTGGATTTACTGAGTAAGACTATACGACATCGCAGCAGAATTAGGCTTTTTGGCCCGTCGAGTCCGATCTGCCATTCAATCTTGGCTGACCCTTTTTTCTCTATGCAGCCCCACTCCCTGGACTTCTAGTAACCTATGATGCCAAGTTCAATCATGAGCCTATCAAGCTCTACGTTAAATACACCCAAGGACGTGGCCTCAACAGCTGCCTGTGGTTATAAATTGAACTAATTCAGCACACTATAGCTAAATATTTTCTCCGCATATCCGTTTTAAATGGACACCCCTCTATCCTGAGGTTGTGCCTTTTAGTCCTAGACTCCCCCAACATAGGAAACATCCTTTCCACATCTACACAGTCAGGGCCTTTCAACATTCGAAATGAGACCTCCCCCACCCCCACCCCATCCTTCGAAATTCTAGTGAGTACAGACCCAGAGCTATCAAATGTTCCTTGTATGATAACTGTTTCTTTCCCAGATTCATCCTTGTGAACCTCTTCTGGAACCTTTCCAATGCCAGCACATCTTTTCTTAGATGAGGAGCCCAAAACTCTTCACATTACTCAAGGTGAGGCCTCACTAATGCCGTATAAAGTCCCAGCATCACATTCCTGCTCTTGTATTCTAACCGCTTGATGTGAATGCTAACATTGCATTTGCCTTCCTCACCTCCGAATCTACATACATGTTATCTTTAGGTTGGTCTGCACAAACACCCCCAAGTCCCTTTGCATCTCAGATTTTTGGTTTTTCACCCTATTTGAAAAAATAGTCTGTTAATTTTTTCTACTACGAAAGTGCACGAACATGCATTTTCCAACAGTGTTTCATTTGACATTGTCTTGCCAATTTTCCTATCTGTCAAAGTACATATGCATCCTTCCTGTTTCCTGAAGAGTACCTGCCCTTCTTGTCATCTGCAAACTTGTAACAAAGCCATCGATTCCATCATTTAACTCATTGTTATACAGCATACAATTAGTAGTCCCAGCACCGATCCCTGCGGAACACCTCTACTCACTGGCAGACAACAAGAAAGGAAGCTTTTATTCCCACTTGCTGACTTGCTGCCTTCTACCAATCAGCCAATGCTCTAACCACGGCAGTAACTCTCCTGGGCTATTAGCTTGGTAAGCAGCCTCATGTGTGGCAACTTTTCAAAGGCCTTTTGAAAGTCCAATTATGTGACATCTGCTGCATCCCCTTTATTTATCCTGATTGTAATCACTTCAAAGAATTCCAACAGGTTCCTCAGGCAAGATTTTCCCTGAGGGAAACCATGCCGACTTTGTCCTTTCTTGTCCTGTTGTTCCAGTACTGCATAAACTCATCCTTAACAATTAACTACCAAGTCCTCACAACCACTGAGGTCAGGCTAACTGCTCTATAATATCCTTTATGCTGCCTCCCTCCTTTCATAATGACATTTGCAATTTTCCAGTCCCCTAGCACCATTCCACAGTCCAATACTAATGGCACCACCATCGCTACCGCTACCTCTGTCAGAACCCTGGGATGCAGTTAATCGTGTCCAGGTGACTTATATACCGTCAAGCCTTTGAGCTTTTTGAGCACCGCTTCCTTATAGTAATGACTGCATTCAGCTCTCTTTCCTCACACACTTCAAAATCTGGAACTCGGCTTGTAACTTACACTGATGCAAAACACTAATTTAGTTCATCTGCCATCTCCTTCTCCCCCATCCCCCACCCCGTTACTATTTTCTGGCCTGATTTTCTAGCAGTCCAATATCCAGTCTCATGTCTCCTTCATGTTTTACATATTTGAAAAAACTTAAACTATCCACTATGATAATATTTGCTACCTTGCTTGTATATTTAATCTTTATCCTCTTTAGGTTTTTCTCTGTAAGGTGTCAGTCCCAATCCTCTGTATTCTGACTATTTATTTCCTTGTGTTACGCACTCCCTTTTGGTTTTACATTAGCTTTGACTTCCTTATCAGACACTGTTGTACTCTTTTGTCATTTGAGTATTTATTTGTTTCTGGAATACATTTATCCTGTCCCTCCCTCATTTTTCTCGGAAACTCTCAGTATTTCTGCTCTGCTGCCTTCTCTGGCAGCATCTCCTTCCAATTTACTTTAGGCAACTCTTCTCTCATACCACTGTTACTACCTTTACTCCACTGAAACACTGCTGTATCAGACTGCACAGTCTCCCTATCCAACTCCAATTTGAACTCATTGATACTGTGATCACTGCTTCCGAAGGGTTCTTTTACCTTAAGTTCCCTAATTACCTCTTGTACATTAAATGACACACAATTCAGTATAGCTGATTCCCTAGTAGGCTCAATGACAAACTCTATGAAGACATCTCTTAGGCATTCACCAAACTCACTGTCTTGACATCTATTTCCACCCTGGTTCTCCCAATTGACCTGGATGTTTTAATCTCCGATGTAATCTCCAATAGCATTGCCCTCTTGTCATTCCTTTTCTATTTCCTGTTGTAATCTGTGGTCCACATCCAAATAACTGTTGATGGCCTGTTTATAACTGCATCAACGGCCTTTTGCAGTTTTTTCTAACTCGACTCACGATGATTCAAAATCTTCTGATCCTATGGCACATCTTACTACTGAATTAATACCATTCTTTACCTGCAGAGCCATGTCATCTCCTTTGCCTACTTTCCTGTCCCTCAGATATGTCTATCTTGGGCACTTATCTCCAAACTCTAAATATTTTTCAGCCATGATCCTGTGATAATCACATGATACATGACAATCCGTAATAAGACAATAAGATTATCCACCTTATATTTATTACTCTGTGCATTGATGTATAACACTTCAAGTATTGGATTTGCTACCCTTATTGATTCTGCATCCTTCTGCTGGCTGCAGTTATGTCCTATCATCTGCTTGCTCTTCCTGATAGTGTGAATGCATGCTATCTTTTCTTTCTTTACCATATGTACTATCCTGAGTACTTTCAGGCCAGTTCTCAAGCCCCTGCCAAATTAGAATATACCCTGCCCAACAGCTCTAACAAACCACTAGTATGCCCACAAGAAAATAAATCCTGTGGCTGCGTAGGCTGAAAGAAATGTATTTTGATTATACATTTACTTTCATCTTTGAATTTTGTAGTAGACAGCCGGGTGTTATCATGGTCTGTTTCCTCACTGGCCGGTGCTGTGCTCTGGCAGCTGTGCTTGGAATATGGTGTCAGTATTTTTACAGAAGTGCGTCCTTATTACACAATTGATCTTGTCCAAAAAGGAGCTTAGAAAATTCACTGGAGACGAGAATATTTTTTTCAGACTATTACAGGTCGCAGGATCATTCTGCGATAATCTGGACTATTTGACCCATCAAGTTTATACTAGCTCCGGCTACACGTCCGCAGTCCCATTCCCCACGCCGTCCCTACAGCTCTTCAGGTTATTTCCCTGAAGGACCTTTTTAATTCCTCTTTGAACGCTGTTTGTTCCGGCCATAATCTGACAGACCCATATTTCCCAAGGCGAAGTCAAGAAAGTCTCCCTCCCAGGTGGATCATCGACATAATGTTTCAGGAAACCTTGCTAAAAACACTTAACAAGTCTCAGGTGGTAAGATAGTCCCAGTCACTCTGGGGAGATTATTCACTGTAGATACTCTGTTGATTTTACATCAGTCCATCACCTGCCAAAATATCTGCTCCTCGCTCCTACTGGTTATTGGGAGCACTGCAAGTTAATCCCAAACACACTTCAGGCCGTCAATGCCACTGTACTCATTAACTTAGCCTAACAATGCAATAATGTACTGGGCCAATGACATCAACACGGGTGATTTCATCTGAGAATAAACTGATTAGAAACGCTGACTCTGTTATTGGATTCAAACTGGGCACACTGGAGGCCATGGTGTAACAAAGAACCCTACGGAAAATCCTGACAATTCTGGACAATGTTTCTCACCCTCTGTATGCCTCCTTGGCTGAACAGAGGAGCACCTTCTGTAATAGACTAACACCACTACTCTCCTCCAAGGAGCGCTGTATGAAGTCATTATGACCCTCGGCTCTGTAATGAATCAAACTCCAGCCGGGGAAGTGATGACACCCCTCATGTCAGACTGTTTGCAGTAACTTTTTATTATTTCTTTACCTCTAATATTTGTTTATCTTTTGTACTTCTAGTGCTACTGAGACACTGTAATTTGTCTACTTGAAGTAACTTTCTGTGTTAATCCACATCCGTCAATGCCACTTACTGACCTTTCACTCTTCCCATCTCCTCTCCTGAAAAAAAAACTCAATGATCCATGCAACTAAAACCCTCCGTCCTCCACCATTGCACCACCTCCTCAGGCTGTGTGTTCTGGATTGTAACATCGTGGGGAAAAAGGACAGATTTCCTCAGATCATCTTTAAACCACACATTTCTCACGCTAAGCCTATGTTCAAAAACACCTCATACTTGTGTGCACTAAGTTCCATCTGTTTCTTTTCCAGCTTGTCCACATCACATGTCAACATTTATTTCCATTCCTTACTGTACACTGCACCCCCAATCTGGGTGTCTCCTACCCTGCCCTGGTGATTCAAATGCTCATCCAGATGGTCATTAAATACCAGCCTACACCACCTCTTCAGGCAGTGTGTTCAAGATTATAACCACTTTCATTTTGCCAGCTGCTCCTCATCCTACATCAAGATTTGCTAGCCGCCTTTGCTGTCCATCATACCCCTAATCTTGCTGTCATCTACAAACTTGCTGATCCAGTTTACCGAGTTCTCATCGAGATCGTTAATACAGATGGAAAACAACAATCGACCCAGCATCTGGAAGCTCAACCAGGCCAGGATGAACTTAGTAATGACAGGTTCCTGAGAAGTGTACATGACTAAAGACATTGTGTGTTTCTGCCTCCAGCACCTCCTCTGACAGCTCATTTGGAGTATTAACTATTCTCTGTGTGAAATACTTACCCTTCAAACTCCATTTAATTCACCCACCTCTCACATTAAAACTATTCCCTTTAGTGTTACACCTACATCAAGGGAAACTGTCTCTGTCTCTCTCACCTCTGTATGTCTCACATAATTTTAAACACCTCCATCACCTCAGCCTTCAGATCCTCTTTAAACCTCCAATCTGTCACGTTATAACTATTCCCTGCAGTTTTAGGAGGAAGAAAACTGTTCCTTCCCATGAAGACCCCGGGGAGTGAACAGTTTCTGCCTACCCATCCATAGAAGTTATCCCCACTGATCCATTAAACTGAATCTTTGTCACCTGCACCAGCTCCTCAGCCACACATTCATCAGTGGTATCTCTCTATATCTCCCTGCACTAACAAGTGTCACTGGGAGTAATACAGAGCTTACTACTTTTTAGTTTCTGTCTTATTTCTCTAAATTCACTGCGCAGGACCACATCACTCCTCCTCCCTACGTAGCTATTACCAAAAGGCACCGTCCACCACACTGTCCGGCTGCTCAACCTTCCCTTTGAAATGTCCTGCAGATGCTCCGAGACCGTCGGACCATAAGACGCAGGTGCAGAATTAGGCCATTTAGCCCAGTACATCTGCTGCCCCATTCTGCCAGGTAAGGAGATCATGACAGGTCTGTTAACCGTCCCGAACACTCTTACACCGCCCCCACAATGAAGAACCTCATCATTCAATATACCCACTGATTTAAGGACCATCTGACTGAGCATTTAAATCACCAAGGCAGGGTAGAAGACAAACCCAGAACTGAGTTAGTGGAGACTTGATTCTCGATGGTCAGTGTAGACGTGCAGAAACCACCGATTGTGAAAGTTCAGTGGGAACCTGGAACACAGAACTTCAGAATGGACTTACCTAAAACACTCATAACCCAGGACGAGGGACAATACTTGTGTTACTGAACAAAAGTATTAATGGTCACACAGGAAACCAAACCCCTCAAAAGATGACCAAAATGCTCCCATTCCCTGTGCACTAGTAACAGTGCTTTATATGGGAAATTGGTTTAATATTAGGAGAAATGGCCAACAGCTTCGTCACAGTGGGACGCTACAGATATCTTCTCAGAGGATAAGAGGTTCACTGGAACAGGCTCACAGCTGAGATTGAAGATGACAAACCCACTGCAGTGGAGCGGTGCTGGGGTCAGGGTTGTACAGGACAGAAACAAACGCTCTTGCCCAACACATTTATGCCCCTCATCACGCACCGCTATACTAATCCCACTTCTCTGCATTAATTTCATATCCCTCCGGGCCTTGCTCACTGAAGTACCTGTGCGTGTGTCTCTGATGATGTTACACAGTTCCCTGAATGTGGCATCACAGGTAGACAGGGTTGTGTGTTCTACTTACCTTATCAGACAAAGAACTGCCTCTCATTGGAATTGTACAAAATTGTTTAAAGACAGATTTAAAGGGGATCTGAAGGGTACTTATTTCACACAGGGAACAGCTGGAATCCGGAATTTACTCCCAAAATAGAGTCAGTGATTTATACAGAACATAAACCGTCCCTTCGGTAAAACTGATCCACGCCGACCAAGTTGTCGACCTGAACTCGTCCCATCCGCCTGCATTAGGCCCGTGTCCCTGTCAACCTTTCCTATCCATATAACTCTGCAAATATGGTTTAAATATTGTCCCTGAGGCAGAGATCCGGTGCAGTGAGGCGCTGACAGACACTCACTGTTCCGTGGGCAGGAAGAGGAGAGCCCGATTTCCACAGTGGAGGCGAAACCCCAACAAATAGAGACCGACTCCAACATCTCGGACATTTCGCCCCGTCCCCGCCCTGGACTGTTTCCAGGGAGGCGACGGCGGTGACGATGAGAAGTCTGTGCGTTGCGTACCGTGTCGGTAAATCACATGATTGGGGGTAGAGCGAGCATTATAAATTTAATCGGTATGGTGTGTGGTGTCGGGGGATTTTCAGGAATGTTGACTGAAACAGGATCGGCAATAGACGCCGACAAGCAGCCGAACACTGCGGCGCGGCCATTACTTGATTAGCCTCATTCCCTGCAGGGATGTTTGTTTCACTCCAGTGTACAGTAGACAAGGGGATTTATACTCCTGCTGGTGCTGCAATTTGTTTAAATTTTTTACTGGGAGCACTCTGTGGAGTGATGTCCCAAAGAACAGCTGCCTCCTACCGTTCAGCAGTCCTCCTCTTCAGATAGATGATGACAGGATCTCTATGGAGAGCCGAATTTTCTATGCAATTCAGCAGCAGCAACAATCCATATTTTCCTTTGCAAGACAAATGGGATGCTGGGAGTGTGGAAGTTACTGCAAGTCAAGTGCATGTAGAATTTTGCAAGGAATGTTTCCAGAGAGTGTCAGACAACCAAGACCAGAATTGTCTTTGAAATCTTTAGTGTCCCTGTGCACAGCAGGGGACTGGAGCCATTTTGTGCACCAAAACAAGATGAGGATGCACACGAAGAGTTCCAGGGTGACAGTTAACCTTGGTTACAAGCAAAAGAAATGAGCAGATGCTGGAAATCCGAGCAACACCCACAAAATGCTAAAGGAACTTAGCAGACCAGGAAACATCGATGTAAATGAGTAAGCAGTCGACTTTTCTGACCGGCACCCTTGAGCAGGACTGATATTGGTCAGTTAACTTACTCCTCGCTGGGTCTTTGCGGGAGTTAATAGCTGATAACAAAGCCCCGTTTTAATGTACTCGGAGTGACTGGACCTTTCACTGAGTTTAACAACGAATGGTGATGAGATATAGATTTTCTGGGGACATATGAGGAAAGAAAGTGAACGCTCCTTTCCTCTCGGAAAACTCTACCGTCCCTGGCTCACAGCAGCCCGAGCTATTCGACCTTGACAATAACCAATGAATTGATTGCGTAAACATGTTCTTTGTCTGCTTTTATTTGTCGTTTTAAGTCAATATTCTTGAAGAATGCAGCAAAAGTTTTGCATCTCCCCGTCGGAGAATTGAACCCCGGTGTCCCGCGTGACTGGCGGGGATACGAACCACCATACTAACGAGGAACCGCAAGGGAAATATCCAGGCATGCATATGAAAGAGTACAAGAAGGTAAATAGATTTGTCCTGATGTTTATTGACATATAGGAGCCTTTCACTCGTGTCCTTCCCACAACATTGTCTCAGATTTCTCACCATCTCGATATTATCGCTTTTTCTCCAGCGATATAGTCACTTTTTGTGCTCAAGGCTTAGTGAAACCAAGCGTTCTCATTCGAGCCCAATTCCGTGTTGTTGGAAAGATCATTTTTAATCACAGTATATATGTATATATATACATATATATATGTCGGAGAATGGCGACCTCAAATGCAAATATCAGGAACTGCAGCAGTGTGAGGCTTCAGAGTCACCAGAGTTTGAAAGCCGTCCCAGCCATTGTCAAACACCACTGGAGACGGTTCAGGATCCGAGTCCCTTGCAGAATGATCGAACGATAGTGATATAATGCCGAACATTGTAGTCTTCCAGGTAACTGACGCAGGTTCGATTTCCGACGATCGTAGTTAGTAGACTTTTGATCTTCTGCCATCGAAACGATCAGATGTAAACCAGTCAGAGAATACCATTCGTGTAGTCTGCTAGCGTCCGGGTGCTCTAACCCTGCCAACTCGCGTACGAACTCCCGAAATTATTTAAATAGATGAGTGGGTGTAAAATTACTATTCACCCTAGGCTGGCCGGTGGATCACGGATGGATTTGCTGTCCCTCACATTTTCCCCGGTGAACCGATCAATACAGCTCCCTGTTCTCACTCCAATCCAGATTCCCACAACAAACCAGGACACATCAAAACATGTCGGATGATGTGTTCATACTGAGTGTGTCAGTCTACCCACCACCCACTCTGTGTAATTATACCCTGTGGGATCTCTCTCCTCATTCCCCGGTCCCCTCAATACGACAATAAATTAAACGTTTTATTGTGATTAACAAGTATAAACTACGGCCCGGGGGCCTTATGCGGTCCTTTAAGCCTTTTAATCCGGCCCGCAGAACTTGATGAAATTATATTAATAAACCTTGTTAACGTTTTTCCCCGCAATGCTGGCGTTCTCCGAATAGATGACGCTTTCTATATACATTGACCTTTGTTGAGGTGCAGCGTATTACTCCACATTTGCGCTTTACTCTTTGTTCGGCTCGACCTATTTGTGTGAACAGGCTTTCAGCTTCATGAACATCAACAAAGCCAGCCACAGATCCAAGTTAACTGACCAACACCTCAGATCCATCCTGAAAATCGCCACAACAAAACTAAATCCTGACTATGATGCGCTGGCTAAACAGGGAGACCAACAACACTGTTCCCACTGAAATTAAAAATAAGTTTTTCGTTGTGTTATGTAAAAAATGCATTTGAAAATATTTTTTCAATAAGCCTTACATGTCACAAGTCATTTCTGTTAAGTGATGGACATGAGTAGTGCGCAGGTGCACGTACGTTCTCAAAATAAAAAAATGCGCTCCAGATCAAATAACGCGCTCCGCATACTCACTCTTCTGTCCTTGTGGAGATCGTTGTTGAGTTTTGGCACAGAGGGCAATTCAATAAGAAGGAGCAGGACAAGTAGACCTGCATCTCCTACCGTTTTTGAAATAAAGACAGTCAGGAGGAGAGTGATGATGATAATATCTTGAAGGATAACAGAATTTTCAGTGCTTTAAAATAATAACTGTTAATTTTTTAGAAAGTGTATTTTATTCATTTAATTTTCAGTGTTTTAAAAGTCATTTCAATAAATAGCTAAATAACATGGGACTTCAAAGACAGATATTTTGTTGTAATGCATTTGTTCATTTTCAATTGAAATTAAAGCACATGTTTTCTACATATCCCATGATATTTTATTTTCTCTTATTAGGTGTATTACCAAAACACGCCGTCCATCTGCTCCTGTTCCGGCCCCCCTGTCAAATTTTACAACCCTTTGTGGCCCACAAGTCAAAACGTTTGCCCACCCCTGATATAGAATCAGAGTATCAAGCAACCCTGACACAGGCCTTTCTGCCCACAATATCCGTGCTGACTATCAACTACGGACCACACTGGAAAAGAGTTCGCTTACCAGCTATTGCCTCCAGTGTCTTGAGGATTCCAGTGCTCGTCCGGACAATTCTCTAATATTGTGAGTGCACCTGCCTCCACCAGCCACAACGCACGGGTTCCAGTTTCCAAACACCATCCGCATGAAGTTCTTCATCCGATACTCCCTAAGTTTACACACGTCAGGACAGCTTTCTTCTGTCCTAATAGGTTATGTTAATTTAATTTAACCTCTGACACTCCCAGAACTCTCATTGCGAAGTATCGTTAATCCAGCGACCGAACGTGTGACCATGGGCCCAGCCCGCTCCCGCTGTGCCACTCTGCGCTCGGCTGAACGTGGTGTTTCGCTGCTTCGCTGTAGATTTTGCTCATTCTTTTCTTTCATTTTTTTATCTGTTGACCCCTTGCTGACATCACATCGTTTCCCTTACTAACCGTTCTTTTTTGATTTATTTCACACCTTTCTTGCTGCCCGTGTCTCTCTGCTTTTCTTTCCGTACTGCAATCTCCTGCCACATCTTGTTATTATTTCCGTGGTCCGACCCATTCAGAGGCCTCTGCCGCGACACGTTAGAAATGAATGTGTTTTACATTATTTTAATCACCCATATTCAGTGACCCTGCTGTCACATATTGTTTATCTTCCACCGTCTCTCTTGTGCATTCTCTTTTGTTTTTTCTTCCAAATAAACATTAACAAGTCGAACAAAGGACAGCGGCTGATCTGGAGGCGAGATGACCTGAATGATATTATTTCCTCCTATGGCGTACTTTGCACCTTACGATAACTTCACACTCACCTAGTTGTGATAATTTATTCCATCCCGAAGTTTAGTGAACTTCTCGTCCCCGTTAATGTCATTTAATACATAACATAACGTCTGCTGTGCTTTTTTTCTCTGCTGGTGTGGAAACTGTCGACAGAGGCTTTGGGCCTGCTCCGGGTGCTCCGGGAACGTATCTGCCACTCAATCTGAAAACTGATGCTGTTGGCTCGATTCTATACTTTTGTGCGATGTGTTTTTTTTTTATCTTTCTCTCTCTTTCTCTGTTCAGTCGCTTTTGTTTTTTTTTAAATAAGTTCTGGCAGTTCCTTGCTTTGTGACAGCCTATAAGCAGACAAATCTCAAGTTGCATCATAAGAAATAAGAAATGTACCTTAATTGTTTGAAACCTCTCTCCTGAATAGATTTTGCCTCTATCGCCTCCTGCGAAATGTAGATCCAAACAACCCCACTCTCCTGCCGGTCTGAGGAAGGATAACTTTTTCAAACAAGAGGCTGTGGCAAAGTTCATAAAATGTGTCCAGTCAGGAGAGCTTAATCAATATCTGCCGATACTCAATGGTATAATCTCATTCCTTTACATACTATCTAAGCCAGAAAATCTGGAGTCGGAGCCAATTCTGAAGTGTTACAGCCGAATAGGAAAGCAAACTAAAGATGAATTATGTTACACACCCTTGCACGTGACAGTGGTACCCTTGTCACATGACAGGTGTTGAAGCTATACTGGACTTGAAGTAATGGTCTACTGATGGTGGAGTGACGTCATTTTCCCGCCAGTAGAGGTCTTGTGACTTTTTTAATAGGGTATAAAAGGAGGATCCCTCCCTGTGAGGATGGGCAATTCATGGCTGGATTTGCCATGTTGACTTCATGCCTCTGCGTGAGTTAATGTTATGACGCAGTTTAGTTGAAAGGTGAAGTTTTATCTAATGCCTAAAGTTTAAAAGGTCATTGCCAGCAGTTTCTGTATAATACTGCTAGTTGAAAATCGGTGGAGAGTGAAGATTGGAGTTCGGGAGTTAAAAGATCAAGGAAAATCGAATTCGAAGGTGAAACAGGGTCGACCTTGTTTGATCCTCATTCGGAAGGAATTCGTTGACTGTACTCGTGTTAATCTCTGTCAATAGCAGAAAGGATTGAATACAGTGTTGTAAAGGAAAGGTCTGTGCCTTTAAGCCGTTTCATTTCTCCTTCGTAAAATACTTCGTGGGAGAAGTAGTTCGACTGGGAACTGCAAGAAGACGACGTGAAAGAGAACTTAAATCATCTTAAAAAGTCTCTCCCTTAAATGGACTGTAAGCAATTTGAACTTTTGCAATTTTACTTTGAAGAACTGTTTTTGCAACATCGCTTTAAAAATTGTTTAAGCTTCCTTTCTTTAAGAACTGTGTAAGCTGCCGCACAGCAGCTAATTTCCGGTTACGTTAGTGATTTGTTCGCTTTTTTTTTGGGGGGGAGGTTCTTTTCAGTGTTTAATAAACGTGCTATTTGTTATAAAAACCCATGTCTCACTCATATATTTATTTTTGCTTGAATCCGTAACAATTATGACAGTAGTCTGGTGACTAATACCAAAGAGTACGCTGAACGCTTTTTTTAAAAGTATATAAAGGATAAAACAGAGTTGAGGGTAGATACCGAACCAATATAAAATGACGCTGGAGATATGGGAGACACAGAGATGGCAGAGGAACTGAATGCGCATTTTGCATCAGTCTTCACAGTGGAAGTCAGCTGCAGCATACCGGCCACTTTAGAGTGTCAGGGAAGTGAACTGCGTGCAGTAAAAATTACGACTAAGCAGCTGTTCAGTATGCATAATGGTTTGAAGATGGATCAATCCCTCGACCTGATGGAATGAATGACCTGATGACCTTGAGTTCAGAAGGAAGTAGCTTGAGAGTTTGGGGAGGTATTAACAATGATCTTCCAAGAATCGATAAATTCTGGCATTGTAATGGATGACTGGAAATTTGCAAATGTTACTCTACTATTTACGAAGGACACGAGGCAGCAGAAAGGACACTAGAGACCGATTTGCCTGACATCAGTGGTTGGAAATTTGTTGGAGTAGACAGTAATGTATGATATTCCGGTGTAGCTGGAGAAAAATGACAAGATAGGCCAAAGCCAGCATGGCTTCATGAAAGGAAAATACTGCCTGACGAACTTACAGCAATTCTTTGTGGAAATTACAAGCAGGGTAACAAAGGGGATGCAATGGATGTGGTGCCCTTGAATTCTCAGAACGCAGTTGACCAGGTGCTGCATAGGAGGCAGCTCAGAGAGATAGGAGCCCTGGAATAACAGGCAGGTTACTAGCATGGGTGGAACACTGTTTGATCGGCAGAAAACAGAGAGTGGAATAAATGCGTACAATTCTGGCTGGCTGCCGGTTACTGTTGGAGTTCCACAGGGATTGGTGTTGGAACAGCTGCTTCTTACAATGAATGTCAACGATATGGACAATGGGATTCATGTTGGAAAGTGTATGTTTGTAGTCTTCTCGCAGAGGTGTAAAAAAAACTCTGAACTAAACACGCAGTATAAATCGAGTCAAGGAGGCGCGGTACCAGTAAGGTTAACCGTTTACTGTTCACTCGTCGACATCAACGCATGGTGAAAACTGTTGATAACACAATACAAAATATGTACCGTATTTGTTTCCTTCTTGGCATCACATTTACATCATAAATACTTGCAAAAGTAAAACTACAACATCAATATTCCTTTAAAGTGCAACGTACAGTCAGAATCTACCTACACCATCAACTGCTTTAAATACACTTCAAATCAAACTATCCAGAACTCTTTAAATACCAAAGAACATAAAGTTTATCGATCGTCATTACTTTTAATAGAATCAGCGCTAACATTTCTAATTCAACATATGGATTATCTCATGAACTGACGGAATTGCTTTTCTGCTGTTTCTAGTGCGTAGAAAGAAAAAAACATTTTCGGGCTGATCCGACACACACAAATCCCTGCTTCCCGTTTCTCCAAACCGGTATTTTTCCCGCAGGACGCAGCGCCACCGGGTGTGACGTCATCACATGCCGCGATATATCACAGACAATGACTTTACTTTCAACAGCATTGACTTTAACTAAAAAAAATGCGCCACTGCACTACTGAATGAGCTCCATCGTGAATTTCACTTGACCTGGGCCCTTATTTATTCCCTTTACTAATCCTATATTCATTTTAAGATTCAGAAACTTCAATTTTTTAATTGCTTATGGTTTAGTGTCAGATATTTTGCGTTGTGGGTTTGTAACTGAGGGTACATTACACAGCATCGACACAAACGCGATTAACCATTTTGGCGGGGCCGAAGTCTGTGTCACCAAAA
Organism: Hypanus sabinus; assembly: GCF_030144855.1. NCBI lineage: Eukaryota > Metazoa > Chordata > Chondrichthyes > Myliobatiformes > Dasyatidae > Hypanus > Hypanus sabinus. The sequence goes on from NC_082736.1 coordinate 13,080,046, forward strand.
AACGAGATAGGCTAGCCTGAGGATTACAGTTGTGGGGGCTTGGTCCTGGATTGATTCCGTTGATGCTGTGCGATTGCCCTGTTTAAATCTGTGCTAGTATGGGTGCTGCTGGGGTACAGCAGTGGTGTGCCTCCTTTGGGTTGCCGTAATTAATGCGTGCGTGTTGCATGGGGTTGATATTCGTAACCCGGATGAATTGTTAATTCGATGTTTGAGTATGGTTAAAGCTGTTGGCAAAGTTGAAATCGTAGCTCGAAGGTTTGATATTTGGCGGGCTCAGACCATGTTTTAGTTCAGACTACGCTGACGTAACGGCGGTGGGACTGACATCATCCGTCGGTGCCCAAGGTGATGCGGGGCCATGGCCTGTCCATACTGTCAGTGAGGAGGAGAAGGGAGCCCAGCAGGTTGGGTCACAAGCTGAGATGTCCGCAGTTGGGGGCAGAGATTTCAGAGACAGCTTCTATCGTTTATGAGGAGTGGGGGAAAGAGTGGTCTGATTTAGTAAGTTTAATTAGTCCCGGTCCCCCAGTTAAGAGTAAGCGTTCTGAGCTGGCATCAGACCTTACCTCCCTGGCGAACAAGTGGCCCAGTGCAAAGGTAGAGGTACCCCGCAGGAAGCTAAGAATTTTCTGTGGAATAGAAAAAGTCAGTTGTTAGATGAGTGACAGTGCTGTGATGATGAAATGCGACAGATTGTTTGAAAGTTTGAGGGTAATAGCGTCTGATGTATTAAGAGCTGAAACAGTGAACCTTTCTGAGTATCTAGACGCATTAGAGAGCGGATTTGGTTCAACAGGGAGCCCACTGGAGCTCATGTGGGTTTTCATGTCATGCGTCAGGAGAAGGGGAAGATTTCCGCATATCTTTTTCGGCTAGAGATACAGCTAACATGTTTACGATGCCAGGGCTCATTCAGGCAGCTGAGTTGGATAAGTTAAACGTGGACCAGCTAGCCTAGGACGCCCTGCCCAAGGACGTGATTGGTTGGGGTCTCCTACAGTCCCGGAAAGCACACCCCCTCCCTCATTCGTTCAGCTGATCAGAAAGTTGCGCGGGAAGGAGAAGAACGCGTGGGAGGCGCGAGATGACTCCGTCAGCAGGTCTTAGACGTCGGTAGTAGCCCTTGAGGTCAAGTAATCTGGGCCAACGCAATCCGGGAAATGGTAAAGGAGATGCTGGCAGAGCTGAGAACTGAGAACAGTGGGAGTGCACCCTCCATATGATAGCACTGGTAGAAGGCCCCACCCAAAGCTGATGGACAACGCAGAGAGCACCGGGTGGCCGTGGTTCCGCGAGAAGAGTACAGGCCGGTAGCGTGTGCTATAATTGTGGTGAAGAGAATTACTGCCGGCAGGAATTTGAGCGGCAGGAAGTCCATCGGACAGCGAGTTACCGGGTATCCAAGCAAGGAGAGGTGGCGGGGAACGTAGAAGAGACCCACTGAGGCAACAGTCTGTTGTTTCTGGGGGAACACGTTCCCAGCAATGTAGCAAGGAACTCCCGAAAGCAGAAGTCTCTTCCTGATGGCTTAGTGGGGCCGCGCTCCACTGTGTCTCTACGGATATAGGGAATATACGCGAAAGCTATACTCGTCACTGGGTCGCAGGTCACGTTTCCGTACTGTTCGTTTTACCCAACCGGTATCTGAAGTATTTACCCTTGATACCATTCAGTGCACGGGAGATTTCGGGTATCAGAGCTGGTGATTATCCTTTATCAGGCCTCCATACTAGCACAGATTTAAACAGGACAATCGCACTGCATGAAAGGAATCAATCCAGGACCTAGCCCCCACAACTGTAACCCTCACGGTCGCCTAGCTCGTATTCTGGTGACAATTTGCTTCACGAACACTGACGGTTATTTGTCAGTGAAACCGAAGTTTGTCAGACGCCGATGTGGGAGTGTCTGAGGTTCTTGATATATTGGTGCAGGTTTGTCCGGACCCTATTGAGACGGGCAGCGTTTCTATTATGATCGGAAGCAACACACCTCTTGTGTTGACGCTCATGGGGGCCTGCAAGGAGAAGAGCAGGTGGAGTCAACATACTGGGCTTCTGGTTCACTGTTACAATTGTAAACGAAATGAAGCTACTGGGTGCTTGCCATATGAACTGATGTTTGGGCGCGAGACGAGATTGCCCATTGACCTTTGTTTTCGGACAGACTTACCAACGAAGCCACATCTGAAGTATGTGGCTGATATGAAGAGGGAGCTGAAAAGGGCTTATGAATTGGCTGGGTTCGCGGCCTCCAAGCAGAATGGAGGACATAAGAGAATGTATGATCTGAAAATGAGGTTCTTCCAATTCCTGCCCGGAGACAGAGTGCTCATAAGGAAATTGGAGCTGCCTGAAAGCACAAGTTGGCTGACCGCTGGGCGGCCACACTTAAAATGGTGGCGAGTCAGTTGCCAAACCTAGCAATTTTTTGGGTGAAACCAGAGGACGGGAATGGGCCTGTCAATATTCTCCATAGGAACCACCTGTTGCCCCGGGACAAGAGGTGAAGGTAGACCCAGAGCCTCACTAGCAGTCAACACCTAGTCAGACGGCCGTGCGAAAACCCTTGGCGACTGCAGGAATCACGGCAGGAGAAGCTGAGCCGGGCCCCATCAGTGAGAGTGATAATGATGATCTGGATGTGTGGTATATGCTGCCTTTTGGAACCGCCTATTGTTTGAGGAAGAGACTCCTAACCCTTCTCCCACTGAGTCAGGTGAGATGACGGTGGTGCTAATTCTGGGAGAATAGCGTACGGTAGGGTCCTGAAGGAGAGGAATCGAGGCCTGGACACGGAACAAAGTGCTCCGAGTTGCGAGGTGACATGAGCGATAGATCGACGGAGGACTCGCCAAGTAGAACCCAGACATCCCCAGTTCCGTCTCAGCCGGAAAAGGTAGGTGATAAGTTACGGAGGTCTCAGAGAATTAGGAGACCACCAGATAGCTTGGCCTATGAAGTGCCCGGGGAACTGGGCATGATATCTACTGTTTTGGGGAGCTATGCCACTACCTCGTGCACCTGGATTGGGCTTTGTGTTTTGCAGGAAATTTTGTAGAATGTCATGAGGACATGACTGAGTTTGCTGGGGAGAGATTATAACGGGCTGAAAGGTTTCACTGCTAATGTAATGCCTTCTTTGTAATGTTCAATGCTGAGTTAACGGTTCTCTGTAGCAGCAATGTTTGGGTTGTGGCTGGACGTAACAGAATGCGTGTTAGCCAATAAGAGATTGTTGCTGTGTCTTCTGAGACGGGAAAGATGGTTCTCGCGGTCCTTTGTTGAGAGATGAAGAGCGAAGACATATATGGAGAGATCTGGTACACCACGGGACGGTTTGGACGGGATCTGAGGGTCCGAAGGTCGGCGACGCACGGAACAGGTCGATGATGGACGACGAGCTACTAAGTGAGCTCCCACGTGGCGTAGGCTTGACACGGACTCTTTTCTTTTATTTTCATTACCGTGTACGTTTGTACAGCTGTTTGGGTGTACTGTCTGATTCTTTGCGTTGTGGGTTAGTAACTGGGGTTACATTCACAGCATCCACACAAACGGGATTGCCAAGTTTGGCGGGGCCGATGGCGGTTTTTCTGGAGGAACTAGAACTGGGTGAACCTGAGGATTACATCTATTCTGTAAAGAGTAGTAAAACTCATTACGTTACGTCACCGTCTAAATGCGCAATAAGCAGTTGACAGTAATTTATAATAAACAGTATGAACAAAAAATACATTTGTTTCAGTGTGTCTGTTTGCGTGTGTGTGTGTCACCAGGAAGAAAATCAAGGACTGAAGGACAGTTCAAAATGGGAAACTGCAGTGGCAGAGGTAGCGATTGGTCAGTGTCGCTGGTCTCCGTTCGGAGATGAGTAATTAGCCTACAAAAAGATGAAATATGTAAACGTAACTGCTCCTTGACAAAGCTCAGTCTTTGAAATTAAATCTACTGGCCTATTTCTTCTAGAGACATTCCTGAGGTAATGTCAAATAATTTTGATGTATATGCCCAATCGCCCCATTATTTACATCAGGCAAAATGGTATTGAATTAAAGTGTTTGTTCAGACACACTGTAACTAAGCAAGTTAGTGAGATGTATAATCGTATCTCTGGAGACAGATCCTCGGTATAAATCAGGGCCGCTTTCAATGTATCATCTGTCGCCGGAGTTGCGAATACAGGAGCAACAGAAATCATAGATACTCACTGAAATGTTGTATCCAGTCATCTGGCAGATAGAAGACATTTACTATCCCATTATTACTGCCTTTGGAATTCCCAGTAAGTCACAGTGTCAGCTCCCGTGGGTGGACGTTGAATTTTAATTCCAAACTTGTGATTGATTCTACCGCTTGTTTAAACTGTCGCATTCCAGTCCAGGTATTCCGCAGTTCAAGAATGGAATGGAATCACCAGTATTAAAGGTTCTGAGACTCTTTTCTAAAATGAATAAAAAAACAAACCTCTGCAAGAATTGAGCGAATCGGCCAATTTATGTGGGACTGGGCTGGTCAGGCATCGTTCTTTCAGCGGTTTTTCATGAGATGTTCGGCTCTCTGCTTTTGGTCTGGTAGCAGTTGCACAGCTTTTGCAAATATTCTGTTTATACAGCCCGCGGAGCTTATGCCAATTGATAGTCTGCATTTGAATATGAGTGTTAGGTGCAAAAATCAAACCAGCGACCGCAGTCATTCTTTAGCAAATGTGGGAAGTTCCGTGTTGTAACAGCGAAGTTTTGTGGACTTTTAATAAATGTCTGCGATATGACTGCACAGAAAGCAGTTGACGGACAACACAGTGAAGTTGATGCTGAGTCAATTAACACAAACGACGTGGTGCTTCATAGTTATCAATAGTGAAATGTTTTATATTATAACTACATCTGGCATTGTTACAGAAATCTAACTACGGAACCGAGTTTGTTGCTCGACGTTGAATTCCAATCTCCTGCTTCACTCTGATGGATTCAGTGGGAGGCGCGACGTCTGTCTGTGAGGTTGTGGCAGACTGCGCTGTATCTGTTGAAAACAGTCAATGCTCTGTTGTGAAGTCAGTGAGTTGGTAAATGCTGGAATAGGAAAGAAATTCGGGGAATGCTGGAAGAACTAAGACCCAACCAACATGTATGGAAAGAGAAACCAGTCAACACACGTGTCAGGGGTCTCTCTGAGAACAGTTCAGGGGAGAGATACTTCAACTGTTTTCTCCACATATTCAGTTTTGCCTGGATGAGCTTTTCCAGCATTTCCTGTTTTGGTTCGGTCCTTCTGCTGTTCTGTCACTGTCCGGGATCGCCATGGAAGTTAATGATTGTCTAATGGAAGAGTCCCTCCATCAGCGTCCAGGAATATTTATTTCATCCAGCCGACACGCCGGCAGAAAATGTTCCATCTAGGAATCCGTATTCCGATCATATTGACTTTATTTTATACACTCCTTCTCTGTATCCGCCAGCACTGCGCTCTCTCTCGACCTCCCCCCACCACCGTAAAATGCAACAATGAAGTGGAAATATTACAGGATCCACTCAGACTGCTGCATTGGCTTCAGTATTTTCTCAACTTGTTGTTCCGTGTCTCTCTTTCAGCCAACTGGGTGGCGATTGTGATCCTGTCCAGGGGAAAGTGCGGTCTCTACAAATGTGTCAATCGCTACCTGGTGGGAACGGCAGCGGCCGATCTTCTGGTCGTTATCTCGATCCGCTGCTCAGGATGACTGCTCTGATTTATTTTACCCGATCATTCCTGTTCATCAGTCCTGTGTGCAGACTCGGTCAATGGTTGAGTTCTGCAGGCACTGTGGCCTCAGTGTGGCTGACTGTCGCTTTCACCGTAGATCGATTTGTGGCTATTTGCTGCGAGAAGCTGAAAACAAAATATTGCACCGAGAGAACGGCGGCGGCGGTTATCGGGACAGTGGGTGCGCTGGCCTGTTTGGAAACTGCCCCCTGGGGCTTTGCAATCGGGCCAATGGAAATAATTGCTGGCGTTCCCTGGTATTGTGTTTATACACCAAGCTTCACAAACTCTCCCTCATGGGCGGCATTTGAGATGTTTCATCGTATTTAACCCGTTGTGTCCCATTCTTTCTAATTTTGCTGTTGAATATTCTGACTGTCAGGCGGGTTTTAACGGCCAGTCGAGCCCGCAGGAGGCTCCGGGGACAAAAGGGTGGAGAGAATGACAAGGACCGGGAGATGGAGAACCGGCGCAAATCCATCGTTTTGCTTTTCAGTGTAACCGGTAGTTTCATATTGTTGTATTTATATATATATATATATATATATATATATATATATATATATATATATATTTAGACGGATATCAATGAGTTTTGTTTATTCTGTCATGGATCTCCATTTCATCATAGGAAGTACATCGGTAATGCTGCAGATATATATTTCCTGCACCAACACGTGTATTTACGCCCTGATGCAGAACAAATTCCGAGAGGAAGAAAATGCAGTGAAATACCGATTGAAGTGGTCTTTGAAACTCTTGAAACGTGTGAAATAAATGTTGTAATGTATTACAATACAGCTGACTTCATTCTCCCTGTTTTATCACCCACCTGTGTGTAGGTGTAAAGAATGTGATGAACTGAGTTACAAAATAAATAGAAGGAAATCTGCAGATCGGGAAATACAAACAAACACGCATAAAATCAGATCCTGATGAAGGGTGTCGCACAGAAACGTCGACTGTTTACACTTTTCAACGCAAAATTCCGGAGTAACTCCGAAGGCCAGGCAGTATCTATGGAAAAGAGTAGAATGTCGACGTTCCGTGCTATGTCCCCTCATCACAGTCCTGTCTACAGTTTACTACTTCCTATTTTGTGTGTGTTGCTTTACAGTTTAAAGAAAAACTGTTGTTTACAGTACATCCCGATGGCGTCACTGACCTAACCATCCCAGAGAATTCCCCTTTGCACCTCACGTCCCGCCCTCTTTAAATTCAGCTTGAGGCGAACGCCTGCTTCCCGGTTCTGACAAAACTGTCTCATCTTGCAGTACATTTTCCGTTGCTCCCATCATTCCCCCTCAATTCTGAACCTCTGTTTTCTGCTCCTTCTCTCCCTGTAGCTTCTCCTTTTCACTGCCAACTTGAACTATCTTCCTGTAAGAGAATTTTCCTGTTTCATAATTGAAGACAAAGTGCCGTTACTTTCACTTGTCTGTCTATGAGACACAGAGAATGGAGAAAGTGAACGCGAGCAGGAGACAGTGCGAGGGCTGAGGGCGTGAATGAGAGAGAGAATGAGACATCGCGAGAAAGAGGGCGCATGGAAGATTACACGAGGGAGGGCGCGCGAGGGAGATGGTGCCATGGAGATGACGCCAGAGTGAGCGACAGGCAGAGGGTGTGAGGGAAACTGTGCGAAGGACAAGAGAAGGAGAAAAATGAGAGTGAGAGTGAAATAGTGAAGCGACTAAGAAATCATGAGGGAGACAGGCAGAGAGAGTGGAAGAGAGAGAGAATGATAAAGTAAACAGCTGTGTGACATTGCCGAATCTGCGGTTCCATTTTATCACTGAGATCGGCTTGTTTACTTTATAATAAGTATTATTTCGCATTGGATACATCTACTACTGTAGAGACGTATGTTATTGTTCTATATTAAAACCTTACGAGTTCTAACAAAATGTTTGATTTCAACAAGTGTGCAATCTCCTTTGTTTGCCAATGAATAAGTAAATTACCTGAGCTGAATCAAAGAATAATACAGTGAATGATTTTTCTAATACTGTTCCTTACAAAGAGGCGATTCCAAAGAAGATAAATTCACCGGATGGAAATATATGAATCACATGTAGCAAACATTTTAGCAGGGACACTGACAGGAGTATGTGTGGAAATGAGTGAGATTACAATATGGTGCGTTACCCCCATTGTGCTAGGGCCATGATTCGCTCTGAGAAACTACGGATCATTCTAAAAAAATAGGGTGAGCAGCCAGAGATCCTCATTACAATTATCAACAGAGAGACAGTATTCTGCAAAAAGAATTTAGGGCATTGGGAAGAAAATAACAAATCTGTGGTGCTGATGTCAGGCTTCCTTTGTGCCATATGCTTGCGAGTGAGGTTTGGTACAGGGGCCCCAGTGGATTTAAATTGGATACGTGTGGGGAGGGGAACCAGAATGTAGGAACAGTTGTATGAGAGAAGGAAGATAAATAAGACAGTAAAGTTCCTTGTACTGTTAGAGATAATCAGAGAGGAAGAGGTGGACAAATTTTAAATGCATTTATTTTAATCCTAGGAGCATTGTAAGAAAGGAGTATGATCTTAAAGCATGGATTGATACCTGGAAATATGATGTTGTATCTATTAGTGAAACATGGTTGCAGGAGGGGTGTGATTGGCAACTAAACATTCCTGGATTTCATTGGTTCAGGTGTGATAGAATGGGAGGGACAAGAGGCGGAGGTGTTGCATTGCTTGTCAGAGAGCATATTACAGCGGTACTCTAGCGGGATAGATTAGAGGGTTCGTCTAGGGCGACTATTTGGGTGGAATTGAGGAAATGGAAAGAAGTAGTACACTTATAGGGGTGTATTATAGACTACCTAATGGGGACCGAGAATTGGATTAGCAAATTTGAAAGGAGAGGGCAGATCTTTGTAGTAAGCATAGGATTGTGATTGTGGGAAATTTTAATTTTCCACACCTGGACTGGGAAGCTCATATTGTAAAAGGGATAGATGGCTTGGAGCTTGCAAAATGTGTTCTGGATAGTTTTTTGGCAGAAATACATAGAGGTACCGATTAGGGAAGGGGCATTGATGGATCTTCTGTTAGGGAATAAAATAGGTCAGTTGACGGAGCCATGTGTTGGGGAGCACTTCCGGTCCAGTGATCACAATGCATGAGTTTCAATATAATTATGGAAAAGAATAGGACTCGACCCAGGTTTGAGATTTTTGATTGGAGATGCTAACTTTAAGGCGATTTGAAAGGATTTAAGAGGCAGTGGATTGCGACCATTTGTTTTATGGAAAGGATGTATTAGAGAAATTGAGGTTATTTAAAGGTGAAATTTTGAGAGTACAGTATCTTTATGCTCGTATTGGGTTGAAAGGAATGGTTAAAAGTTTGAGAGTTCCAAGTTTTTCAATGGATATTGGAAACTTGGTTAGGAAAAAGAGAGATATCTACAATAAATATAGGCAGCACGGAGTAAATGAGGTTTTCGAGGAATATTAAGAATGTAAGAAGAATCTTAAGAAAGAAAATAGATAAGCTAAAAGATAGGAAGTTGCCTTGGCAAGAAAGGTGAAAATAAATCCGATGAATTTTTACAGTTATATTAATAGCAAAAGGATAGTGAGGGATAAAATTGGTCCCGTAGAGAATCGGAGTGGACAGCTATGTGTGGAGATGTAAGAGATGAGGGAGATTTTGAACAATTTCTTTCCTTCGGTATTCTCTAAGGAGAAGGATATTGAATTGTGTAAGGTAAGTGGAACAATTAGGTAAGTTATGGAATCAATCCCGATTAAAGAGGAAGAAGTACCGGCATTTTAAGGAATATAAAAGCGGATAAATCTCCGGGTCCTGACAGGTTATTCCCTGGGATCCTGAGGGATGTTAGTGTAGAAATAGCAGGGGCTCTGACAGAAGTATTTCAAAATATCGTTAGAAACGGGGATAGTGCCGGAGGATTGGTATATTGCTCATGTGCTTCCATTGATTAAAAATGGTTCTAAAGGTAAACATAGCAATTATAGAGCTGTCAGATTAATGGAAGGTATTCTTAGAGATGGTATACATAATTGTGTGAGTAGACAGAACCTGATGAGGAAAAGTCAGCATGGATTTGTGCGTGGATGGTCATGTTTGACAAATCTTATTGAATTTTTGAAGACGTTACGAGGAAAGTTGACGAGGGTAAACTAGTGGATGTTGTCTATGTGGAGTTCAGTAAGACCTTTGACAAGGTTCCGCACGGAAGGTTAGTTAGGAAGGTTCAATCGTTAGGTATTAATATTGAAGTAGTAAAGTGGATTCATCATTGGCTGGATGGGAGATGCCAGAGGGTAGTAATGGATAACTGTTTGTCATGTTGGGTCCTGGTGACCAGTGGTGTGCCTGAGGGATCTGTACTGGGTTTCAATTATGTTTGTCAAATACATTAATGATCTGTATGATGGGATGTTAAGTTGGATTGGTAGGTATGTAGCTGATACAAAAGTAAGTGGCGTTGTGGATAATGAAGTAGATTTTCAACGCTTTTTATATTCGATTATTTAAGGTAATTACATAGAATAGAATAATTATATATATATTAGACCTCCCACTCCCCTCAACCCTTCTCCCCTGAACATCGCTACCTAAAAATAAAAGAAAGAAGGAAAGAAAGAAAGAAAGAAAGAAAGAAAGAAAGAAAGAAAGAAAGAAAGAAAGAAAGAAAGAAAGAAAGAAAGAAAGAAAGAAAGAAAGAAAGAAAGAAAGAAAGAAAGAAAGAAAGAAAGAAAGAAAGAAAGAAAGAAAGAAAGAAAAATAGAAAGACGGCCTGGATATCGGGAGATCCCCACATACTCCATGGAGTTCAAAACAGCTTTAATATATGTATTTATTTCTTTATCCGGATGACCAATAATTTTATTTTCAGAGCATCTTTATATTTAATCCTATCTTTCGTAAGTAAGGGCGCTGTTTTTTTCCAGAAATATGACATATTTATTTCTTAAATTATATATTTTTTCAAGTGGAATCCAGCTAAAATTTCATTATTGTAACGATCCATACTTAAGCATGAATCCGATTTCCAAGTAACTGCAATAGTCACTTTGGCCACTGCCAATGCAATTTCATAAAATCTTTCTGATGTTTGTTCAATTTAGGTTTCGGTATTATCCCTTAAATATCATCTTGTGGCGGCTCATTTCCTAGCGTATGCGAACCGACTCACAATTAGATAGCCTACGGGGGTTTGCGAGCACAGAGCTTTGGAGCCTCTTCGCCATGGGGGGCCGGTTGACAGAGGCTTAAAAGTGAGGCTGAAGTTTTCGAATAAAGTTTTTCCTTCGACTGCAGTTACCGACTCCGTGTCGTAATTTTAGCGCTGCTTGTAGCACACCGCTACAATTGGTGACCCCGACGGTCCAAACGATTTTTGGACCAGAAATGTCCGACGCCGCCTCTGTTCATGCGGTTTCGTTGAAACTGCCGGGTTTCTGGACACAGCGCCCGGACCTATGGTTCCAGCAAGCCGAAGCCCAATTCCACGTTCGCCGGATCACCTCAGAAGACACCCGCTACTACTACGTGGTGAGCTCCCTCGACCAGGACACAGCTGCCCAGGTTGCGGAGTTCGTACAGTCGCCCCCGGCAGACGGCAAGTACACGGAATTCAAAGCCCTGCTCCTCAGGACTTTCGGACTCTCACGGCGCGAGCGGGCTGCCCGTTTACTGCACCTGGATGGCTTGGGCGACAGACCTCCATCGGCTTTAATGAATGAGATGTTGTCTCTGGCCGAGGGACACACAGGCCTCATGTTTGAGCAGGCATTCCTGGAGCAGCTGCCCGAGGACATACGCCTGCTGCTGTCCGACGCGGATTTCAGTGACCCCCGGAAGGTGGCAGCCCGGGCGGACTTGCTGTGGAACGCCAAAAAGGTGAGCGGGGCGTCCATCGCACAGATCTCCCAGCCACGCTCCCGGCAGCAAACCAGTCCAGGCCCGGCCGCAGAGCCCACTAACCCCCGGCCCAATGACCACTGGTGCTTCTACCACCAGCGGTGGGGCGCAGAAGCCCGCCGTTGCCGCCCGCCCTGCAAGTTCCCGGGAAACGCCAGGGCCAGCCGCCGCTGATGGCTACGGCGGCTGGCCATCGGGATAGCCTCCTGTATGTGTGGGATAGAAGGTCGGGACGCCGGTTTTTGGTCGATACTGGGGCTGAGATCAGCGTTTTACCTCCGACAAGTTACGACACCCGCAGCAGGGCACCGGGTCCCCCCCTGAGGGCCGTGAATGGCAGCACAGTAAGGACCTATGGCACCCGTCAGGTGCAGCTACTGTTCGGCCCCAGCCAGTTCACGTGGGACTTCACACTGGCCGCCGTAGCCCAACCGCTTCTGGGTGCGGATTTTTTGCGAGCTCACAGCCTGCTGGTTGACCTGCCCAGGAAGAGACTGGTACACGCCGAGACCTTTCAGACGTTCTCCCTGGGCGCGGCCCAGTTGCCAGCCCCTCACCTCGGCTCCATCACGCTGTCCGACAACGACTTCACCAGGGTCCTGGCGGAGTTCCCATCGGTTCTGGCACCGCAGTTCACAGCAGCCATGCCCAGGCACGGCGTACAGCAGCACATCCCGACACAGGGACCACCCGTCCATGCCCGTGCTCGGCGGCTTCCCCCGGACAAGCTCCGACTGGCGAAGGAGGAGTTCCAGAGAATGGAGGAATTGGGGATCATCCGGCGGTCCGACAGCCCCTGGGCTTCCCCCCTGCACATGGTGCCCAAAGCGACGGGGGGCTGGAGACCGTGCGGCGACTACCGCAGGCTGAACGAGGCTACCACACCGGACCGCTACCCTGTGCCGCACATTCAGGACTTTGCGGCAAACCTGCACGGCGCCCGGATCTTCTCCAAGGTCGACCTTGTCCGAGGGTACCATCAAATCCCGATGCATCCTGACGACGTCCCCAAGACGGCTCTCATCACCCCGTTTGGCCTCTTCGAGTTCCTCCGCATGCCGTTCGGCCTGAAGAATGCCGCACAGACGTTCCAGCGGTTAATGGACGCGGTGGGACGGGACCTGGACTTCGCGTTCATCTATTTGGATGACATCCTCATAGCCAGCGGCAGTCGTCAGGAGCATCTGTCCCACCTCCGTCAACTCTGCGCCCGACTGAGTGAGTACGGTCTTACAATCAACCCTGCCAAATGCCAGTTCGAACTTGATACCATTGACTTCCTGGGCCACAGGATTACTAAAGACGGGGCAACCCCTCTGCCCGCTAAGGTGGATGCGGTCCGCCACTTCCCCCGACCCACCACGATCAAAGGCCTTCAGGAATTCGTAGGTATGGTCAATTTCTACCGCCGCTTCCTCCCTTCAGCTGCCCGGATCATGCGCCCCCTGTTCGCCCTGATGTCGGGTCCGAGCAAGGACATTACCTGGGACGAGGAGTCCGCCGCCGCTTTCGTTCAAACGAAGGAAGCTTTGGCTGACGCCGCAATGCGAGTACATCCCAGAATGGACACCCCTACCGCCCTCACAGTGGACGCATCAAACACGGCAGTCGGTGGGGTGCTGGAGCAGTTCATCGCAGGTCGCTGGCAACCCCTGGCGTTTTTCAGCAAACACCTGCGGCCACCCGAGCTCAAGTACAGTGCTTTTGACCGGGAACTGTTGGCGCTCTACCTGGCAATCCGGCATTTCAGGTACTTCCTAGAAGGTCGGCCCTTCACCGCGTTCACGGACCACAAACCGCTTACCTTTGCGTTTACGAAAGCATCCGACCCCTGGTCATCCCGCCAGCAACGCCACCTGTCCTACATCTCTGAATACACAACGGATGTCCGGCACGTCTCGGGTAAGGACAATGTCGTGGCGGATGCGCTCTCTCGCCCTACCGTTCATGCCCTTTCCCAAGGGGTAGACTTTGAGGCACTGGCAGAGGCACAGCAGGTAGATGAGGAGATTCCGAGTTACAGGACTGCAGTCTCTGGTTTGCAGCTCCAGGACCTCCCCGTGGGCCCAGGTGAGAGGTCCCTACTCTGTGACGTCGCCACCAGCCAGCCCCGTCCGGTCGTCCCCGCAGCCTGGCGGCGACGTGTTTTCGACTCCATTCATAACTTGGCGCATCCCTCCATCCGGACATCTGTCCGGATGGTTTCCAGCAGGTTCGTTTGGCACGGACTCCGCAAACAGGTCAGTGAATGGGCCAGGACGTGCATGCACTGCCAGACGGCCAAGGTTCAGCGGCACACCAAAGCCCCACCGCAGCAGTTCCATCCCGCCCACCGGTGTTTCGACCACATTCATGTGGATATCGTGGGCCCCCTGCCAGTGTCGCGCGGAGCGCGTTACCTCCTGACTATCGTGGACCGGTTCACAAGATGGCCAGAGGCGGTCCCGCTCACCGACACCACCTCCGAATCTTGCGCCCGAGCCCTGATCGCCACCTGGATATCCCGCTTTGGTGTACCAGCCCACATTACCTCCGACAGAGGCGCCCAGTTCACCTCCAGCCTGTGGTCAGCTATGGCCAGCCTTTTGGGGACTCAGCTGCACCACACCACTGCCTACCACCCACAGTCGAACGGGCTAGTGGAGCGTTTCCACCGTCACCTGAAGTCGGCCCTCATGGCCCGCCTGCGAGGAGCCAACTGGGCGGACGAGCTTCCCTGGGTCCTTCTCGGCATCCGCACAGCGCCCAAGGACGACCTGCACGCCTCGTCGGCCGAGTTGGTATACGGCGCGCCCCTGGCCGTCCCCGGGGAGTTCCTACCAGCCCCGAGGGGACAAGAGGAAGAACCCGCTGCAGTCCTGGGCAGACTTCGCGAGAAGCTCGGTAACCTGGCCCCCATACCCACTTCACAGCATGGGCGGCACCCGACCTGCGTACCCAAAGACCTAAGGAACTGTAAGTTTGTGTTTGTACGAAGGGGCGGGCATCGGCCACCGCTGCAGCGGCCATACGAGGGGCCGTTTACGGTGCTCCGGAACAACGGGTCCACGTTCGTGCTGGACGTTGGGGGGAAGGAGGAGGTTTTCACGGTGGACCGCCTCAAGCCGGCCCATGTGGACCTGGCGCAACCGGCCGAGTTTCCGGCGCCTCGGCGCAGAGGCCGACCTTCCAAGCAGGTTCTGGCCCAGGCTGTGGACATTGGGGGGTGTATCGCCGGTTCTGGGGGGGGGGTTAAGTGGCGGCTCATTTCCTAGCGTATGCGAACCGACTCACAATTAGATAGCCTACGGGGGTTTGCGAGCACAGAGCTTTGGAGCCTCTTCGCCATGGGGGGCCGGTTGACAGAGGCTTAAAAGTGAGGCTGAAGTTTTCGAATAAAGTTTTTCCTTC
Source organism: Hypanus sabinus (assembly GCF_030144855.1). NCBI lineage: Eukaryota > Metazoa > Chordata > Chondrichthyes > Myliobatiformes > Dasyatidae > Hypanus > Hypanus sabinus. Next base: position 13,095,086 of record NC_082736.1, read on the forward strand.
GACTGCAGTTACCGACTCCGTGTCGTAATTTTAGCGCTGCTTGTAGCACACCGCTACAATCTAGTAAAAAGAATATTGGGTTATGTTGAAGTTCTGTTCCGATAATTTGTTCAAGTAAAACTCTTAAATTTACCCCAAAAGGTTGAATTTTTGCACAAGACCAAGTAGACTGTTAAAAAGTACCAGTATCTTGATTACATCGAAAACATTGATGAAATAAATTTGGATTTAATCTATTTATATGTTTGTGGTGTAATATATAATTGATATAAAAAATTGTGTTGTACTAATCTAAGACGGACATTTATTGTATTTGTCACACTATCAAGACAGGTTCTTGACCAACTTGTTTTATCAAATTTAATATTCAACTCAGCTTCCCATTTTTATTCTTGACTTATGAATTCCTGGTTTAATTGTCTGTTTTTGAATCAAATTATATATACATGAATTATTTTTTAAACATTTTTGCTTTTTGAATTAAATTTCAATTTCATTAGGTTTCGGCATTAACATTGTTGACCTAGTTTATCTCTTAAATAAGCAAAATTAAAAATAACAGAAAAGTGTGTTATTTGATGTTTAATATTTATTCTTTAATTGATCCAACGACATCAATATTCCTCCTTCAAAAGAATCTCCTATATATCTAATCCCTTTTTGAAACCAGTTATATAAAAGTTGGTTTTCCATTGTCGAAGGAATGAGCCTATTTTGATTTAGAGGTCTCTATGCTAATAAAGACTTATGAATCTCATCATCAACATTTCTCCCCTTCCATAAATCAAGCAAATATTTTAATATAAGGGAACCTTTCTTTTTCCGTATCCATTTAGATTCTCATTTATATATAAAATCTTCTGGTATATTTTCTCCTCTCTTCGCAAACTCTATTCTAATCCATGTCGGTTTATCTTGATCAAAAAAAAAAGATGCAATAAATCTAAGTTGATTGGCTTTATAATAATTCTTAAAGTCTGGGCGTTTTAACTGTCTCAGGTCAAATTACATGTAATTTTTCAACGTTATTCTTGACATTTTACCTTTCCAAAGAAACGTCCTCGCAACTTTATTCAACTCTTGAAAAAAACTTATGCTGTATTTGTATTGGTAGTGTTTGGAATAAATACTCTAATCTAGGAAGCATATTCTTTTTTACAGCATTGACTCTACATACTAATGTTATTGGTAACATCATCCATTTATCAGGATCTTCTTGGTTTTTTTTCAGTAATGGCAAATAATTTAATATATATATAAATTCTTTAAATCGTTATCAAGTCTCTCTTATACATAAATACGTTATACCATTTATCGGCCATCTAAATTGTGTTACTAGTCGACATTGACTATAATCTCCTTGAGTAAGGAGTACAATTTCTCATTTATCCCAATTTATTTTATACCCTGATATATTCCCATAAAAGATAATTTACGCAACGAATGTAATGGGTTTGTGAAATAAATCAGAACATCATCAGCAAATAGATAAATCTTATATTCCTCCCGGTTTACTCTGAAGGTCATAATATCTGAATAGGTTCTAATTAACTCAGCTAATAGTTGTATAGGCAATACAAGTAGATCACGTGATAAGGAACAACCATGTCTAGTTGAATTTGTTAACTGAAATGATGTTGAAATTTGGCGGTTAGGTTTTCAAAGCTTGCAGAGAGATTTAGGCCAGTTAGAAGAGTGGGCTGAACGATTTCAGATGGAGTTTACTGCTGAAAATATGAGGTGGTAAATTTTGGTAGCAATAATCGAAGTAGGACATACATAGTACATGGTAGGGCATTGAAGAAAGCAGTAGAATAGAGTGATCTAGGAATAATGGTGCACAGTTCCCTGAAGGTGGAATATGATGTGGATAGAGTGGTGAAGAAAGCTTTTGGTATGGTGGTATTTATAAATCAGTCATTGAGTATAGGAGTTGGGATGTAACGTGGTAGCTGTGTGGAAAGAACTTCCTGTAGAAGTGGTAGAGGTTGGTTCGGTTTTGCTATTTAAAGCAAAATTGTATAGGTATATGGACAGGAAAGGAATGGAGGGTTATGGGCTGAGTTCGGGTCAGTATGAGTAGGTGAGAGTAAGCGTTCGGCACGGACCAGAAGGGCTGAGATGGCCTGTTTCCGTGCTGTAATTGTTATATGATTATATGGTTATACAGATGCGCTGGTCTGTCTGCACTACCCTCTGCAGACTCCTGCTACTAAGGGAGGTACATTTCCCATACCAGGCAGTGATGCAGCCAGTCAGGATGCTCCCAATTGTGCCACTGTAGAAAGTTCTAAGGATGTGGGGGCCCATACCAAAATTCCTCAACCGTCTGAGTTGAAAGTGGTGCTGTTGTACATTTTTAACCACACAGCTGATGTGCACAACCATTTGAGGTCCTCAGTGATGTGCATGCCGAGGAATTCGAAGCTGTTTAACCTGTCAAACCCAGATCCACTGTTGTCAACAGGGTATAGCCCGTCTCCATTCCTCCTGTAATCCGCAAGCAGCTCTTTTGTTTTTGCGACATTGAGGGAGAGATAGTTTTCTTGACACCACTGTGTCAGAGAAATGACTTTTTCACTGTAGGCCTCCTTGTTACTGTTTGAAATTAGGCCAAACAATGTAGTGTCGTCGGCGAATTTAATAGTATATTGGAGCTGTGTGTGGCGATACAGACATTGGCGTACAGGGAGTAAAGGAGGGGACTCAGTAAGTAGCCCTGAGGGGCTCCTGTATTGACAGTCAGAGGTTTTGACATTAGGGAGCCCTCTCTTACAACATGCTGATGATCTGAGAGCAAATCCACGATCCAGCTGCACAAGGCAGGGTCAGGGCTGAGGTCTTAGCGTTTCTTGTCCAGCCTAAATGGAATTATGGTATTAAATGATGAACTGAAGGCAGGTTCGGTATTGTCATTTATTGCAATATTGGATAGGTATAGGACAAGAAAGGAATGGAGGGCTATGGGTTGAGTGCGCGCCAGCGGAACTAGGTGAGAGTAGTTGACTAGGTGAGAGGCCTTTCTAGTCCGTGCCCTAATTGTTATATGGTTATATAAGATATGTTGAGTTGGTACACTTAAATATGTGACTAACAATCTGGTTCCTGATGCAGGGCATCAGAAACAAAATCAGTGGCCTGTCTTCGAGGATGGGTGGGACTGGTGTAAGGAGACTGGGCTACAGTGAAGGGGAAGTAATATTTTCACAGGGAAGCTTGCTGGAGACAGTGATGATTTTTATCATGTTCTGTGTGGAGCGAGTATTGGGATCCAGAGTTACTGGTCAGTAAATTAGCATTAAGGGGAAGGTAGAGATGAGGTTGAGGAAGCCTAACAAGAAGTCTAGGCCGGGCTTTGTTAATGAGTACAGTGGCACCGAAGGGCAGAAATCATTTTATTTCAGAGCAGGGTGTAGAACGGTAAAAACTGATATACTTAGAACCTGGATAAGTACATGCACGGTGATTCATCCATTACAGAGATCTGGTTAAGAAAAAAGCAGGACTGGTATCGAAACATTACAGGATTCATATGATTCAGACAGTGCAGAACGAGGTAAATGAGGTTCGGGAGATGCATTGCTGATCAAGGTTGATCAAAATCCGGAGGCTCATCCAGTAAGGCAAAGTGAGTGGAACTCAGGAATCAGAAAGGTGCCATTAATGTGAAGGGATTATACTCTACGTCTCCCAATAGCCAGTAAGTGGGAAGAACAGATATGCTAGCAGATTATTGGCTGATATAAAAACGACAGATCAGCTGTAGTTGTAAACAGTCTCTCCAGAATGACTGAGGCTTCCTTACTGCCTAATATTTCGATGGCACATTATTTATTCGTTGTGTTCAGGTACGCTTCCAGAAAGAGTATTCAAATGGTCTACCAGGGAGGGGACATACTTGACATAGTATTGATAATTAAGCCTAGCGAGATAACTGGAATTTTAGGTGGGGGGGTGGAAAAAGGGTTATAATTCTGCATGCTTTTAGCTAGCTATTAGTTGAAGATGAGACCGGAACTGAAGGCGGATGAATGTAAGTTTGTGGAAGAATTGGGCAGGTGTCAATCAGAGTTGTGTGGGAGATAATCTTATTGGTTGGTACTGGCTGGAGCTGATGTTAGTTGATTTCCAACATGTGATTGTCATCTACAGTCCGGCCGGTCAGAATTTCGTAGTTCCCTGGCCCTGTGAGTAGGGTAGAGAAGGAGAGGGATGGTCAGGAACTTAGGGTGATGAGAAGTATTGTATTTGTTTAAAATGTAAGTGGAGTCATATGGAAGGACGAGGAAGAGAAAATTGGACAGAATCTTGGAGGAACATACAGGAAGCAAGAAACAAGTCACACAGTGAAACAGGAGAGTGAAGAGTTACCAGGAGGATCAATGAGATCCCCAACGAATGTTATGCATACACAGAATACAACAGTAGAATGGGGAGAGGATAGGACCACTCTAAGACAAAGGTGGGAATTTATTCTGGAGCCAGAGTTAACATTCTAAATAGAAAATGAATACTGGTGTTCACTAAGTGTACAGGGAGGAAAGCGTGATGACAAAGGCGGTATCGTGATATTCTCTGGAATGTTGATACTAAAGTAGAAGTGCTGTTGGTGCCCTCAAACCATATTGATTGGTAGGTCCTTTGGGGGAATTTGGTATTTTGGGAGACACAGACCACATGCATTTAAATATGATGTTTAAACTGCCGGCATCATACTGTAAGAACAGAGATCCTAACAACATCTGGCCCATACTGCAAGGGAACAGAATTGTCTATCTCCGCTATAAGCGTGTCCTGCATATGGGACTGCACAAGTATAGTCAGTATTCGACTTACAGCGACAGTAAACTTTACGATACCTAGACCTTCTCTACCAGGACTAAGAACAATAAAACTCACAGCACTGTGCAGTACGCAAACGGTCCTGTCCACACCCAATACTGTACACCACCGTTAAACATTAGAACAACCCCAGCACTTCAAGGACAGGGAACAGTACAACCATGTTAATGGACGACAATTCATGAACTCTATCTATTCCTTCAATCCTACTGGGCAGCTCTCAGAATATAGCAGAGAGTTGACAAAGGAGGGCCTTGAAATATCTGTGTTAAGCTAAGGCTCCAGGCAGAGTCGAGGCGAGGCGAGGCAAGGCAAGGCAAAGCTAGGCTTGGCTCCAGGAGGAAGGTGAAGGGATGAGATACAGACAGGGTGTTTGGAGAGGAACAATCCTGCAGCACAAGGCTGAATACTGAATATATTTATGAAGCCAGCCCAAAAAAAGAATCAGGTGCCTCAAAAGAAACTGGGAAACCCGGAAAACTTGGAATAAGGTACACGGACCGGACGTCGAACCGGAATGCGGTTTTCATGGACCGGACGTTGCACAGTACCTACCGCTCTTTGGGAGCCTTCTAGCGACCCAAAAGGTTTCCCCAGACTATAGACAAAAAGGGCGGGTGGGGTGGGGGAGGTTTAAGCAGGGGAAAATCCAGGAGAGCGAGAGATAAACCACAGCGTCTGCGTCGCTTCGTCCAATTCTGGCTGTATAGATCTGTCTTAAGGGGGTCGTTGCGAGCGGATCCAAAAGCCAGACACAGACACAGCCAGGAACAGGACTAGGCGTGAGAAGGAAGCAAAGAATGTGGGGAAGAAAGGACGCTGCAAACGACACCGGCCCTGGACGAGACAAGGATTATAAGCCTGTGCTAGAACTTGACGAGGATAGCGGAATCAGGACATGGAACTGGAAAATCGGAACCTGGGCTTGGACTCCGATCCAGAGACTGGATCTAGAGTCCAGAATCTAGGTCCTGACACGGGTTCAGACCCCAGAAGTAGGCGAGGACATGACGAGGTTACAGGACTGGATGAGAGTCTCATGGACAGGGCAAGGGAACCCCAACACCGGGCTGGGCAATGTACTCCACGACAGGGCAAGACGTGGCTACAGGACGTGGAGAGGTAACAGGGTTGGACCTGAGGCACCTGGATATATCAAGGGGACCACAGGACATGAAGAGGGAATCACAACACTGGGCTGGGCAAGGAACTCCTGAGCTGAGCGAGGTACATGATAAGACGAAAACACATAAGCCGTGGCTTGGGCAGGACAAGGACCTTGGACGTGACTAGGACTGGTCGAGACCCCGAGACTTGAATTAGTCGAGGAAGACAAAAAAACGCAAAGCCTAGGTCGAGGAAGAGACAGGTACGCAGAGCCTTTATCGAGGAAGAACAGGACCGAAGAACACCGAGCCTGGGTCGAGGGAGGACAGGAATGCAGAACACAGAGCCGGTACCCCTCCCTGGGTACAGGACGTAGGACCGAGACTCATGACACAGAAGGCTGAACACGACGAGACAGTTCCCAACGCTAGATATCGGCAAAACGGCCGGATCTACCTAGCGAAGGCATGGAAATAAACAGACATTTCCAAACAGGGCGAGGTTACAGTTCCAACCAAGGCGAGGAGAGGCTCCAGGCAGAGGCGGTGCGAGGTTCCAGGCAGAGGCAAGGTGAGGCGAGGCAAGGCTCCAGGCAGAGGAGAGGCGAGGCGGGCCAAGGCTCCAGGCAGGGGAGGGCGACGTAAGACAAGGCAATGCAAGGCAAATCTAGACTAGGCTCCAGGAGGAAGGTGAAGGGAAGGGAAACAGGTTGGTAGGACAGGAGCAATCCAGCAGCCCGAGGCAGAATCCTGAAGTTATTTATGAAGCCCGCCCAAACACGATTCAGGTGTCTCAGCAGAAACTGGGGAAACCCGGAAAACCTGGAATAAGGAGCGTGGACCGGGACGCGAACCAGAATGCGGATTTCATGGACTGGACCACGACACTGAAGATGTGCTTCCTGAAAGCCAATGTGACTTTAGGGTTATAAGAGCAGCCATTGACATGAATTGCACTTTGAGGCAACTCCAGCAGAAGGCTGTAGAACAACAACAACCATTGTGCATTGTTTAGGCTGATTTTTCACAAGCATTTGATACGGTGGACAGAGAAAAAATCTGGGAAGTGCTCCAAACTTATGGCTGTCCAGATAGGGTGCTTACGGTGATCCAGTGGTTTCATGATAACATGTCTGGCAAAGCAGCTATTGGTAGAGACGTCAGCGAAGCCTACACCAACAAGCACGGGGTAAAACAGGAATGAGTTCTTGCTCCAGTTTTGTTCACATTATATCTTGCTGCAGTTTTGGAAATAACTGAACATAATTTGGACAAAGGTGTTTACATCAGGACTCTCTCAGATGGAAAATTGTTCAAACTGCCAAGTCTCAAAGCCTCAACCAAATCAAGAGATATATGTGTCAGACAGCGTCTGTATGCAGACGACCCAGTCTTGGTTGCTACTGATGTTAGTGTAATCTCAGAAATAGTAGACCGCTTATCGCTTGCTGCCTTTCTTATTGGCCTAAGAATCAATGTCTCCAAAAACGAACTTCTGTACCAGCCTCCTCCTCTGCGTAGTCCCAGTGAGACCCAACTACATGTCATATCGGTCAGTGGGGTAGCGCTGCGGTGTTTTCACACTTTCACATACTTAGAAAGTGCTGTGACTAACACCAACTCAGCAGATCTGGAAGTTGAGAGGGGAATTCAATCAGCTAGAAAGGTATTTGTGTTAGGACCCGGTCCGGGGACCGCCTTCCGGGTCTTGCTCCGGTCGGCGGACACCGGACTCCGGGCCTTGCAGCCAGCCCTCCTGTCACCCGGAGCCGCTGGATCATCTTGGCTTCAGGACGCAGGTGTTTATAAGGGGCTTGGAGACTGAGCCTGGTTGGGGGGTCGGCCTGCTCCGAAGCCGCTCTGAAACCTGCTCTTTACCTGGTCCACTTGCTCGGAATCCGGCTCCGTACCTGGTCCACCGGCTCGGAATCCTGCTCCGTCCCTGGTCCGCCGGCTCGGAATCCTGCTCCGTACCTGGTCCGCCGGCTCAGAATCCTGCTCCGTACCTGCTCCGCCGGATCGGAATCCTGCTCTATACCTGTCTCGCTCGCTCCGGATCCGGTTCTGCCCTGGTTGCCGGCCTGCTCGGATTCCTGTTCTGTCCTGGTTGCCGGCTTGTTCTGCATCTGTTCTGTCCGGTTGATCTGTTTCCCCTGCTTCTCTCGCGTGCGCTGGTCACACTGTTCCGCCTTATTTGCCTTGCCCGCGTTGTCATGCTGTCGGTTGCCTTTCCCAAGTGACCAGTGGATCACAGTAGTCCTGCTGCTCACGCTGGATCCAGCTCCCTTTTGTTCCCTTGCCTCCCTCGGGCAAGCCAGACAGTCGCCGTTTTCCCTCGGGTGGTTCTGTCCCTTCATATACCTTGCCTCCATCGGGTAAGCCAGTCCGTCGCCGTTAACTCTCTGTTGGTTCTGTCCCTTGCAGTCCCTTGCCCCCGTCGGGTAAGCCAGTCCGTCGCCTTTATCCCTCGGGTGGTTCTGTTCCTTCCTGTCCCTTGCCCCCGTCGGGTAAGCCAGGCCGTTGCCGTTACACTACGGGTGGTTCTGTCCCTTCTTGCACCTCACCTCTGATGGGTTGTGCCCCGCACCTGCCCAGGTGTCCGCGACTTGCCCAGGCCTCAGTGTTTCCGCCTGGGAGGCGGCACTGCCGGGGATCCATGAGGTCCACCCTGAGGACTGTTCTGCCTGCTTGAAATCTGGAATCCTCCTGTCTGCCACGAACTCTGGGATCCTCCTGTCTCCCATGAACTCTGGGATCCTCCTGCCGGGCCTGAACTCTGGGATCCTCCTGCCCCGCCTGAACTCTGGGATCCAGCCCCGCCTGCATTACCATTTGCATGCCATGGCATCCGCATCCTGTCCTAACCCTAGTACTTCAGAGCCTGCGTTCTGCATTTGTGTCCATTCCATGTCCGGTCCTGACACTTTGGTGCCATGCAGAAGCGACTTTGGTCTCGCCACGACATTAAAATTGAAACCAAAGTCAAAGTATACAACCCAGCCGTTCTACCATCTCCGCTTAATTCAACTGAAACGATAGCATTTTATCGGAAACACGTCAAGAAATTGACCAAGGCAAAACTCAGACATTTACGCCAAATATTACACATCAAGTGGCAAGAGAGGATACCAGATGTGGAGGTGCTCAAACATGCTCGGACAATCCGCGCAGAAACACTCATCACAGCTTCTCAGGTACGTTGGACTTGTCATGTCACAAGAAGGAATGATAATCGATTACCCAAACCAGTTTTCTATGGCGAGCTACCTGTAGGAAAGAGGAAGCATGGAGGTTAGAAGCTGCGCTACAAAGATGTGCTCAAGCGCCATATGAAGAACACTGACATGAAAGTCAAGACCTGGAAGAAAGATGTTTTGAACAGAAGAAGTTGGCGTTGCCTTGTCAAGAAGTCAATTCCAGCTATAGAGGAGAAAAGGCAGAAGAAATATGAAGCAGGTCATGAACGCAGACACTCGGTACTCGACCAGTCAAATCACAAATGCGACCGATGTGGGAGACAGCACCGATCCAATGCTGGTCTCGTGGCTCATCAAATTGCCTGCAGAGACTAAATACTCAGCACAGCCAACATCGAAATCGATGGACAACCGAACAAGAAGTAAAGAAAACGAAAAATTTGTAAAGAAAATGTTCTAATCTTAAGGAAAAGACTTTTGTGCTTTGTTGGAGATTGCTGATAAGCCGGTCTTTTACCACTGACCTCCTCCGATCGTGGTTGCCCTTCAGTCCCTCGCTCCAAGCCACTGTTACCGGTCGTCTACGTACTCTGTCCATTGGCGTATTCTCTCCTCATCTCTCCCTGGGAAAAGACCGCGAAATTCTCTCTTTCAGACTCACAAGAAAAAAAAACAACGACATTCCAAACCGCGTTCTCCCTATTCACAACACAAGCATCGCTGCTATAGAGAAACAATTACATTATTACTTTATTACGTTATTGATGAAACCCTACAGAATATTACACAACACTGAAACCTTACAGCCTGTTACATCTGTACCTAGAACTCCTGTCTACTGCGTTCAACTCTACCTTGCTTTTGTAACGATTATCTTGATTTGTCACATTTCTGTTGAAACATTGTGAAAGGCATGATTTCCATTTTTATTTAATACCTCTTTGGATCATTCTTCAGCAAACCACTATAATCTTCAATTCCATGAAATAGGTTATTGAAAATCACAAGTCAGGAGATGCATACAAAAATATTTCCAAGTCATTGAATATCTATTGAAGTACAGTTAAATCAATCATCACAAAATGGAAAGAATACGGCACATCTGTAAAACTGCCAAGAGCAGGATGTTCTTAAAGATCGTGCAAGAAGGGGACGAATTATGCAGGCCACCACGAGGCCTATGATAACTCGAAAGGACTTATAAGCTTCAGTGCCGAGATGGTATACACTGCGCATACAACTGTTATCTGGGAGATTCACCAATTTTCTTCCTTTTCAATAACCCTTTCAAGCATGTGCTTGGAGTGTTCTTTTGTCTTCATGGTGTAGCTTTTGGTAGGTCACTGACACAGCAGCAATCGGACCTGATGTATTGTTACGATAGTCAATTGAAACGTCCTGACTGCACACAGTGGTCTCAATTTAATTACATAAATTCGAAAATCAAGAGGCTGCTCCAGTGATAATTTCGTGTGTAGTATTAAAGTGGGGGGATATATATATATATATATACAATGGATTATTTTCATTTTGTAAATTTGTAGATATAATTTTCGTTTTTACAGGAAATATTCTTCCTTTTATTCAGTGTTAAAAAGCCAAATTAAACCAATGTGAATCAATGTTATAAAACAATACATCATGGAAACTACGAAGGTGAGTATGAATACTTTTTTAGGAACTGCAACAGTGGGAATGATGTTGTCCTTGATCGCGCCGCAGTGAGTTCTCATTCGTTTTTGTCTGCTGCCCAGTGGAAGTTGTGAGAAGCGAGAATGACAGGGTGGGAACGGACTTTGATTATGTTAACTGCTTTCCTGGGGCAGCAGGAAATGCAGCCCGAGTCAATGGAGGGGAGGAACGTTTCTGTGACAGACTGGGCTGTGTTCACAACGTCGTCCTCAGATGTGACTTCAGAAATTGCCACACCTCACTCATCTGGACTGAACACCATTTACCATTCCTTAGCCAACTCACCAGGCTGATCAAGAATCCTTTGTATCAGAATCGAGTTTATTATAACAGGCATGTGTTGTGAAATTTGAAAACTGTTTCCATCAGCTAGGAGGGACAGAAGCATAAAGGCAAACACTCAGCGATTCAGCAATAGCTTCTTACCCTCTCCCATCCGATTCCTAAATGGGCACTAAAACCTTGGATACTACTTCACTTTTATAATACATATTATTTTCGTTTTTGCACAATTGATTACTGTACTAATTTATTATTATCATTATGTTTCTCCTATATTTATTGCATTGAACTGCTGCATCTAAGTTAACAAATTTCATGACACATTTCCGTAATAATAAACATGATTCTGATTCTGAATCGGATTTGTTAACTCCCTGTTGAATCCCTGTCAGACCTGGATTTGACATCGTTAGATTTAGATTTTGATTTATTTATTAATCACAGGTACATCAAAATATACAGTGGAACGTGTTATTTGCATTAAAAACCAACACAATCTGGGGATGTGCTGTGGGCATGCTACGTTCCTACATAAACTGGTGCCAACTCAACATGTTCAATCCAATACATGATAACATAGAAAGGAAACAATAGCAAGTAAAACGATAACAGTAAATACGTATGAAACTTAAACGATAAAATATAGTGCAAAAGCAGAATAATATACATTATAAAAGTGTGGTAGTGGTCACGGGTTCAATGTCCATTTAGGAATCGTTTGGCAGAGGGGAAGAAAGCTGTGACTGAATCACTGTGGCTTCTGTACTTCCTTCCTGCCCCTAACATTCGGAAGAGGGCATGACGTGGGTGCTGGAAGTCCTTAATTATTGACGTCACCTTTTGATGCACAGCTATTTGCCGATGCCCTGGACACTGCAGAGGCTAGTACCCAAGAAGGAGCCGACTAATTTTACAACATCTGGACGCTTCTTTTGGTCCTGTGCAGTAGCCGCACCCCATCCACTCCAAGGAGTGATGCAGCCTGTCGGAATACTTTTCACTGTACATTGAGAGAGGTTTTTGAATGTTTTAATTATGAATCCACATCTCTTCAAACTCTAATGAAATATAGCTTTTGTCTTGTCTTCTTTATGGTTGCATTGTTATTTTGGCACAAGGATAGATGCTCCTATACCTTGACCCCCAGGAACTTGAAATTGCTCACTCTTTCGTATTCTGATCTCTCTGTGAATGTTGCTTCTTGATCGCATGATTTACCCTTGTAATTGTTAATGTCGTCTTCATTCTTTCTATTAGCTTGAAGGTAGTGACGGGAATGTATTTTTAATTTCACAGTTTAAAGAACTATTCTATAGAAAATGTGAATTTTAGTAGACTTGACTGGACCCAGTAGAGGTGTAGTGAGAAAATATATATGACAGAACAAGAACAGATATCAAGTTGAAGTGGTTTTATTTTATGAATTTGAACGCAGCTGTCGAGAAGAAGCATGTTCCTTTTAGGGTGAAGAATAGCCCGGCAAGTTTAAGAAACCTTACCCAACGAGAGACATAAAGGCTCCTGACAAGAAATAACGGAAGCTTACACTGGGTTTAGGGGTTCAGAATCGGGCAAATCACTTGATGAGAATAAAAATGATTAAGAATACTCTTAAGAAGCAAACCAGGAAGAATACAATGTAATACTATTGATGAGGCATGTCAGAAAAATGCTAAACGTTTGTATCGCTATATTAAAAGTAACAGTGTGGCTAGGGAGAGCGAGGCCTCATGGAAATCAGCAGGGTTCCCGTATCTTGAGCCAAAGGAAATGGGTGGGATCATAAGTCAATTAATGAATATTTCTACTTTGTATTTACTGAGTACGATATCATGGTTGCTCAATGGATACTGCAAATTACTGGTGTTGCTTTGGATAACATTCATATTAGCAACAAGCAGTTATTAGCAGCCTTACAGTGCATTAAGGTCGATGAATCCTCCGGTCCTGACCAACTGCTTTGTGGAAATAGAGAGAAAATTGTGGAGAGTCTTCTGAAAATATTTGTATTATCATTGACCACTGAGTGTTGCCTCAAAGATAGAAAGAGTTGATGAGGCCCTGAAGATTCATCCAACTGAATGTACTGCAAGGTTGCTAATAACTTGAATGTTAGAAGCTGAGTGTTGAGCATATAGAGTACTGTAAAATCCTGAAGGGCATGGCTAATAAAATGTATGGTTGCAGTCTTTTTCATAACAAAGGCCACCTAAAACTAAATGGAGTAAATTTATGGTGAGACGAGAATTAGGTAAAGGACATTTGGAGAGAACTACTTCGCACAGATGTGGTCAATAAATGGAATGTGTTGTCAGTGGAAAGTGCAGATGTGAATATATTTACAAAACATAAATTCTTCACAGGCTATCAGCTGGGTCCAGGTGACAATTTCAACAAATGTTTTGATGACAAACCACACCATCTTCATCAGGTACCCGGACCCAGCTAGAGGTCAAGATGAGTTTATGCATCATATGCATTGGGAAAACACTAGGTTTTATGATATTTAAATGTTGAAGATTCGTCTGAACAGGTACGTGGACAGGAACGGCTGAGGGGGATATGAGCCTAATACAAGCTGATGGGTCCATTTGAGATCAATATGTTGGTCGACGTGGACGCCATGATCATTCCAATACCAATCCGGATGGATCTTATATACTTTCTTGCTTCACCGCCTCAGAAAGCGTATTTCCAATTGTATCCTCCCTCTGTGTGAAAGAGGAAAGTCTTCATCAGATCCCTCTAAAATAATACGCTCCTCCTGCTAGATCGTGCCGGTGGTCATGAAATGTGCCTCCGTTTCCAGGCTTTTCTTAACTTTTTGTCCCTTTCCTGCTTAAAGACATTCTTCCTATAAATGGGTGACAGAACTATGCACTGTGCATTCAAGTCTCAGCAACGACTTACACATTTGTAACGTAATGCCAATGTCTCAGACTGACTTCCACGTCCACTGACATTTCATCCAATTTCCTGCCCTATTACCAAGCAGGCCTATCAATGTACTGGCAAAACATCTCTCCTGGATACATTTCAAAAGTTCCACCTGTTATCATTTTACACAAAGTTGATTCAGATATTTGTTATTTATTTACTTTTTTGTTTAAATCCCTGAATGCTGTAACGCTGTTCCCATGACATTTCTGTGATTTATCAACAAATCTCTTTCTCAATCGCCAACTACTAAGAGATTTACATGATAATTCCGGCAAAATGATTGTTACATTATTTTTTTTCTAAACTCTACTCACACATCCTCATATGAGTAACCAGCTGAATATCCTACCTCAGTGATCGTGTCCTTGATCAATAATGCCACATTCCTCTTCCCATCTTCTACACACCACACTCCCCCCTCCCCCAGTCACATCTGAAAAATCTGCAGGTGTAGTCAGGAGTCTCTCATGTTGTCCATCTTCCACTCAGTTACAGAGTTGTACAGGACTAAAATTCGGTCATACCGACGAAGGCATGTATCGTAGAGTCCCATTCACCTGTGTCTGGCCCATATTCCTCCTAACCTCTCCTATCCATGTACCTGTCGGAATGTCTGCTAAACCTTGTGATTATATCTCCATTGTAGATTCCTCTGTCAACTCGTACCATATATCCACCACTCTCCGTGGCGAACAAGTTTTGATCTCTCCCCTCCCATATACAGAAAACATTCCGCTCTTTCCCAGCTTAGTGATATTCATCGTATAAAAGAGACAGTAGAACAGCACATAATACATTGTGGTCTCACCAATTACCTGACCAGTCAAAAGATGAAATCCCATCTCCTGTACTCCAAACTCTAACTGATGAATGCCTTCTTAACCACCCTATCTACATCTTCAGAGGGCTATGCACTTGCAATCTTTGGTCTCTCTGTTCTTTAAAACTCTTGTGGACAAGACTAGTAGCCACAAATACACCTGTCGGTGCCCCCGGTTAAATAGTTTTCTGTCTCTGAGGCTCACTCAGAAAATTGAACACTACAGCATAGGAACAGGTCCATCTTCCCACGAAGTCTGTGCTGAACACAATGCCACGTTAAACGAAATCTCTTCTCTTCCTTCCATGTCACTATCATATCTGCTTCCATCACTCCCATGGCAGCCCATGCTAGGCCCCACTGCACTGTAAACAAAACTGATCTACTACTTTCCCGCACGTCATATTTAAATTATTATACTGTCACTTTAAAAGCAGCCTTCTTGAGTTTGAAATTTCCACCTATGGAAAAATGATTCTGACTGTTTATGTTATCTACAACTCTCATAGTTCTATAAACTTCTGTCAGGTCTCACCTCAGCTTCCTTCAAACCAACAAAAACAGTTCCAGTGCGTCTCACTTTTATTTGTAACACAAGGCCATTGTCCAGGCAACATCCCTGTGAATCTTCTCGTCACCTTTTCAGCTTAATCACTTCCTTCCTTAAAGTGATGAGAAGAACTGCAAAGGGTACCGCTTCTGTGGTTTAATAAATATTTTGTGCAAGTGGAATATGACGTTGCAACTCCTATGCTGCTAAATGTAAGCATGTTATTCACCTGCTTCACAACCTTGTCTACCTGTGTTGTGAATTTCAGGGAACTATGTACCTGTATCCCAGGGTGTCTCTGTTCACTAACACTCCCCATGACACTGCTATTCACTGTCTATGTCCTGGCCTGCTTTATCTTCCCAAAATCCATCACTGTCCACTTGTCTGACACTGGAACAACAGTTCTCCGTTTCTCTGTACGAACCACACGAAATAAATTTCCATCAACAATTCACTGCACCTGTCTGCTGTTTGTGCATGACGTGCACATTCTATATTCTATATATTCTGAACATTCTATACTTCCCTCACGTGCTCTTTCTCTCCATATAAACAATAGTCTGCCTTTTCATTCTTTCCACCTGTGAACCCGCCATCAATGTTTATCAAATTAAACTCCATTTTCTCATCAACCTCTCGTCTACCCAGCCTCTTTATATCCTGTTGTAGAGACTAACTGACTCATCACAACATTACCCCCATCACATTCTCTGTCATTGACAGACAGCCTTGGGCAACTCAAACATTGCCCCCTTGTCCCCGTGATTAATATCGATTCTGAATAAATGGTGGCCCTTAACTTACTCTGCCTCGTCAGGCAACCTATTACCACCCCAACTTCCGCCTAATTCAACGTGATTTTAATATTGAGAGTATAGTATTGAGCGTCCAGAACTGATCCAAGTGATATTCCAGTGTATACAACCTCCCATCCCGAAACAAACCTGTAAATGGCGTTTCTGTATTATTGAGAAAAACAGCCTTTTAACCTTGCGAACCCATCTTGTGATTTCTAATGTGGGCAATTCATGTGGGCCCTTGTTAGATACCACCTGAAAATCTAAGTTTACCACATCTATAAGTTCCATTCTAACATCTAGAAATACTCTTTTCTTGTTAATCAAACATGAACTGCCTTTCACTTAATCAGCTGACAGAGTCTCAAAATAGTTTAAAGATAGACATATTGGTTATGAAAACTTTTGGCGCACAGGCCTTCATCAGTCAATACAATGATGATAGAGGTTGGGGTGTTGTGTTGCACTTGTATAAGATGTGAGTTCGCATTGAAATATCGTGTTTAGTTTTTGTCACACTGCTACAGGAAATATGCTATTAAGTTGGAAATAAGGCAGGGAAACATACAAGGTCAACGTTGAGGCGTATGTGCCAGAGTTATGAGCAGTTTGGGATTGTTTTCTATGTGGGAGAGTAAGGGGAAATATTATAGAGGTGTATGAAACAATGAAGATCGCGTATACTGTGAATGCACAGAAACATTTTAAAAGGTATATGGAATTACAGGGCACCAGATGGTGACAGGGCAGGTATCGAATTTGAATCTGTTGTTCTATGTTTTTCAGACAGACGGTGGCCAGTTTGGAACATCATTCCCAATGTGGCATAGACCGCTGAACCGAGTTCTGTGTGCAGTGCCAGTCTTTCAAGCCCACCCCAGATGTAGCCATTATTCGGGGTGGATATATTCTTTCTCAGGAATGAACTCTCTGGAGCTTCTTCTGCTCTTGTTTTTTGTAGGATTGGGTTGCTGCGGTTAGGATGTCCAGCTCGAATCTATTTGCATCCGGGCTTCGGACAGTGCAGGAACATTGAGTATGTTGGAAACTGAGGTCCCTCTCCCGATCAGCCTGCAATCATCCTCTGCAATATCTGGATGATAAAGCACGTTTATCACAACAGAATGCATTCATTTACCCTATCTATACCCCTCATATATACCTCAGTCAAATCTCTCCTCACTCTCTTACACTCCAGGGCATAAGGGTAAAATGTCTTGAGATTATTTTTGATTCTGTTCGCCAAGGGCATTTTTTGGAGATTCTAAACACCTGTTTGAGCTACCTTCTGCTATCTTCGTATTCAGTGAGGCTCCTCTCCAATTGAGCTTCTGGAATTCATTTAACTGTGCTATGTTGTCTCCTCACAATCTGCTTTTACACTGAGACCAACCGAAACTTCGCCTTCCAGCTGTTGTGTGTGAGGAGGAAGCGCTGCACTGTGCTTAATACCGGGAATGGACTGACATTATTTTCACACACTCATCAAGTGGTTCTTTGTAGATTGGAAATTTATTCTTTATAATTCTGGAGCCGAGCTGAGAAGAGTAAAACCAGGGAATCCTTCAGTATTGAGCTGCTGTGTGAGCGAGTTTGATCAGAGTTTTCTCTTTCAGTTCTGTTGCTAATATTCCTTTGGAAATTTGTGAATGCGTTAAAGAGCAGGTGGAACAGGAAAATGCGTGGCCACGCTCCGCAGGCCGTCACTCTGACTCTGTCTCATCCTCTTTCCAAGTCTGTCTCTCTGCACATTCCTCGGGCAGTTCGAGGTGCTGTATATAAAAGGAGAGAGAAGCGGTCAGTTTGTCAATGAGCAGCGATCTGAGTGAAGCAGCAACATGTTTAGTGGAGGTAAAGAAGGCAAAGGAGTGGGAAAAGGTGGAGCAGGCACCTTTAAGTGCATTGTGCTAATATCCAGTGCAACAACAAACCATCTATTTGTCCCCGGGTCCTACTGCCACATTTCAGGCTGCAGAAGTTGAAGGAGTCACTGGGGCTTGTTGCAACCATGCAAGGGGTTGGTGCTGAAGGACCACAGAGCAGTGTTGTTCAATTCCTGGAAACTGAGGTGCTGAATCGCTAAGAATTCCTCAATTATTGCAGTTGTGAACCATCCCAGAGTTACTCATGAGTGGAAGCACTGCTAATGATTGAATTGTAACAACGTAATAGATCATTACTCAAAGCATTGACTTTCAAAGTGTAGAATGGAAAGGCTTCGTACAGTTTATTCTTGTAACCTTTATTGTGAATAAAGTTTCTTTTGTTGATGATGTGCACCAGACTGTGTATCTAGAATGATGTGAGTATGAATGCACATAGTCCAGGTTCTCATCAGCCTCCACAGAAAGGGCATATTTGTATTATCATCCATTTGCCTCCCTGCGGCCTACTTACTCAAAAGATCAAGGCCTTACTTTAATCTATAACAATTGTCATGAACTGGCATTTAACTCTCCAATCTTCCTGACCCTATGCCAATTTGCACGTGGCTCATGTAGTAATGCAAATTTTTCAACCTTTGTTCTAATTTTAATTTTGTCCCTTGCTGCCCAAATTCCCTTAACAGAGCTTCTTTCCTGGTTCTGCCTTTGTCGTCGGAACCCTCATGGACCATCGCAACTGGTCTTTTTCTTTCCCACTGCAAGTTCCTTTACAGGGCAGATAAGATGACTCAAAACAGCACAAGGCAGGGAATGCAGCTAATCTGTGACTGCGCTACAATTTCTTCAACCATATCCAGTATTGATCAGTAAGCAGGGTCTACAGCATGTTCAGGTGTAGCCTGCAGCGTAGTGGTGGGAAGGAGTAACTTACATCTGGTTCATTTGCTCTGTCTGCACAAAAAGTAATTCCTGACATTGTCCAGTGGCGTAGTGGAAAAAGAACCTAAAGTATAGCAAAATGTGCAGCTTGAAATCACTGATGCAGATAATGGAGCACACTGGGGAATATAAAAATATTGAGTCTCTATCACTTATAGCTTTTTACAGCTGCTTCTTTTTTTCTCATCTCGCATACTGGCAACAATTCTGGAAGTGTAAATGTTAAAATATCCCGAATATTTAACTAGTTAAAAACTCAAAAATATTGTGAAATAACGCTGCAAGCAATCTTTCAGATATATGTTGTTGCAACCACGCTGTGCACAACAACAAAGAGAATTTTTGCACATCACAAATCAGATTAATTACAGTCAGAAAGAAATGTATTTATCTGATGTAGTTCAGTACATGCAGAAATATGGGATGCGCCACATCTTGGTATGCAATTAATGGAGGACACGGAATTATTAAAGGTTTTGCAATTATTATAATTTTTGATCCAATCGGAATAAACATTCAAGAAAGATTTCTCTGCAGATAGGGACTGATGTGAAACTGAGAGATCATGCAAGAAGGGAACAAGTGATGGAGGCCACCAAGAGATCCATCACAACTCGGGAGGAGCTACATGCTTCAGTGGCTGAGCTGGAACAGACTGCAGAGAGAACAACTGTTGCCCCTGTGCTTCAGCAATTCTGTTGTTCTTAATTTATCATTTTCACGGCGATGCTTGAAGTGCTCATTTGTATTCATGGTGTATATTTTCCTAGCAGTTGAACTTTCCAGATACAAGGAGGCCAGTAATGACGGAGAAGAGTCATAGAATATAGAACGTAGAAATTTTCAGCACTTTGGTTCGTGCCGAGTCGAACATGTAACCCATTCTAGAGACTGCCCAGAGCTCTTCAAATACATTATTTCGTTCGCATCCATCAGTGTTGCCAGCAATGCATACGATGCAGCCCCCACACTCTGTGAAAAAATTATCCTTGACATCCCCTGGATACATATTTCCAAAAATCCGAAAATTATGCCGCCACGTGGTAGCCATTTGAGCCTTGTAAACATGTCTCTGGCTATCCACGTGATCGGTGCCCCTCATGGTCTTATACACCTCTATCAAGTTGTCTCTCATCCTCCATCACACCAAGGAGGAAAGGACAAGTACACTCAACCTATGCTCATACGGTAAGGTATGTACTGGCAAGGAAAGCTATCTTGGATTAATTTTAAAAATTCCACCTCCAATCCTGACACACAATGGCAATCCAGTTAAGTTTCTCTTACATTTAAAATCTCGCACCTCGTTGTTAAAACAATGTCTTCTTGGTTATAGTGTTACGGATTCAGCAACAATAAATATCTAAGTGAGGCATGTTTTTTTTATAACAAATAAAACATTTATTAAACACAGAAAAAACAAACCCCCAAATGTAAACAAACAACTAACATAATCGGAAATCAGCTGCTGTGCGGCAGCTTAAAAAGTTCTTAAAGGAATAAAGCAAACACTGTTGTTAAAGCAATGTTGCAACAACAGTTTTTCAATCACTGCAAAAGTTAAAAATGCTTACAGTCCATTAAAGAAGAGACTTTTTAGACGATTTATATTCTCTTTCACGTCGTGTTGTTGCGGTTCCCAGTCGAAATATAGTTACCCCGGAGAATTTAGGAAGATGATAATGAAACGGCTTAAAGGCACTGACCTTTCCTTGACGAAACTGTACACCAAACCCTTTCTGCTCTCAGCGCAGGGGCTAACCCAGGCACAGCCAACGAATTCCGTCCAAATGTGGCTAAAACCTGTTTTACAGTCGAAATCGACTTTCCTCGATCTTTCAACTCCCGAACTCCGATCTTCACTCTCCACTGACATTTGACTGGCAGTATTATAAATAAACTGCCGGCAATGACATTTTAAACATTAAGCATTAAATAAATCTCCATCCTTCAAGGAACTGCGTCATAATATTGGACCACGCCGTAGCATGGAGACAAAATGGAAAATCCAGCCACGAACTGCCCCTCCAGACAGGGAGGGGTCCTCCTTTTATACCCTGTAAAAAAAATGTCACTTGACCAATACTGACGGGAAGATGACGTCACTCCACCATCACAAGACCACTACCTTAGGTCCAGCTTATCTTCAACACTACTGTCACGTGAGAAGTACAAGACCCACACAGGTACGTAATACCTCCCTCAAAAAGAGAAGTTGGCCGGTCAAGAAAAAAAATAACAATTATTTACAAAAAAAAACAAATGTATAAACTGTACAAAGTGCGATAACCATGAATTGACAACCACTTGGAAGGCAACCATGCTCACAACTACGGTTCCAATGGTGCTGCAGGAGATTCGAGTACTGAGTGACTCTCATGTATTCATGTGACTCCACCAGTCCCTGAGCTACTTTCTGTCGGATTGTTCCTCACACTGCTGAAGGTACTTTTCCGGATAACGGATTCAACATCATCCCACAGACCGGCGTTGTACAACACTCACTGAATATTCACCAGGGATCAGACTGAGTGACACAGTCGAAGATTTACTAATGGTGTCCTGCCTTCCGAATCAGCAAATCGAGAAATAAATCCAGCTTAGAAATGTTCTTCAGAAAGGCAGATGGATATGTAAGAGTGGAATGATATCGACAGAGGCAAAATAAATTAATTCAGTTCTGCAGCCGTTTCGTCGCAGACAAGTTTCTAAAGTTCTCTTGCATTTCCAGTTAACATTTGAAGTAGAAACTCGGTCTCCCCGTTGGGGAATTGAACCCCGATCTCCCGCGCGTTAAGCGGGGATACTAACCATTACCTAACGAGGAATAAGCAGAAGTACGGAATCCCGGTATCAGGGTAAAGGGTCGCAGAGTCACTCTGACGTTAGTTCTGTTTCATGTGGATCTGGCGCTTAGTATCTCAGAACAAGGTTGTAATTGCGAGCCTTTATAAGAGAATGGTCAGACCGCAATTGGAGTACATGGAACATAAAACATGGATCAGTAAAGCACAGAAATCGTCCATCCTGCCAGGAATATGGTGTTGAACCAGCTATGAAGCCAATCAAAAACACCCAAACACTCAGCACTCCTACAACCGCCATGTACATGTTCTTGCACCTTCCATCCATGTGCCTGTATAACGCCTCTTAAAAACCTCCAATGTATTTACCTTTATCTCCATACCAAGTAGAATTTTACCACATCCACCATTCTCAGGTTGAAAACATGCCCCTCAGATGCTCAAAACCTATCCCAGCTCTCCTTCAATACATGTCCTCTGGTATTCGTCATCTCAACCCTGGGAAACACTTCATCTCTGTCCAATCATCTATGCCTCTGCTAAACTTGTAAATCTCTATCAGATCTTATCTCAGCTACCGACGCACCGGAGACAACAAAACTCGATTAGCCAGACTCCCATAACAGCACCAACACTCTTGAACAAGTAGAATCTTGGTAAACCTCTTCTGAACACTCTCCAAAATTCAATATTCTCCCTACAATGGGTCGGCCCGAAATCTACACAATACTTCAAATGTATTCGAACAAGAGTTGTATGGAGTCACAACATAACCTCCAGACTGTTGAATGATGAAAGAAAAAAATAACATGCCATAAGCTCCCCGAGCTACGTGGTCAATTTCAAGGAGCTATGAACTTGGATCTCCAGATCTCTCTGCTAAGCAACACTTGCCCTTAACAATCTGCTCTTTCTTTGCATGTGACCTACTGAGGTGCAGCACCTCACATTAATCTGGGTTAAACTCCATCTGCTATTACTCTGCCCATATCTACAACTAATGTTTGCCGTTCTGCATTTTTCGCCAGTCTTCTAAACTATCCAGAACTCCACCAATCTTAGTATCGCCGCAAATGTATTAACCCACCTATCGACATTTTCATGCAGGTCAATTATATACATCAGAAACAGCAGAGGTCTCTACACCCCTACGGAACACAATTATTTACTGACCTCCAGCTCTATTATATCCTTTCAGCCATCAGCCTACATCTTCTATGCACAATCCACTTCTGAATCCAAACTGCCATTTCCCCGCAGACCCCATACATCATTACTTTCTGGAATTGCCTTCCATGAGGGACTTTATCAAACGCCTCACTAAAATCCATGTTAGCAACATTGACTGACCTACCCTTTCCATTCTCTCTTGTCAACTTATTTAAAAGAACATTCAAAAATGTTAGTAAGGAACGCTCTGTCATCGAATGCCCTGGATTGCACCTTCTTCCTACTTAGCTACTTTTCACAGCCCCTCCTGCCTTTCTTAATATTATTATTTTACTCCTTTTCATGCATTGTTCTAAACTCTTCGTGTGTTTTGTTTGATTCCATCTTCCCATGCTTTAGATAATGTTCCTTTTTCTTCTTGACTAAGTTCCTCACCCCGCTTTATATTTTCTTTCCATCGCCATCCTTCCTTCTAACAAGAATATTGCATCCCTGTACTCTGTGCTACTTATCTTAAAATAGCCTTCACTTCTCTGATATAGATTTGGCAAAGAAAACATGTTCACAATTAAGTCTTCTTGTTTCTTGTCTAATGCTATCGTAATTGTTTTACACCAATTTAAAATTCTCTCACAAGCCTCAGTGTACCCCTTCTGAACTACAGCTATCTTGAGATTTAAGGAGTTGTGGTCTCGTCGCGAACAGTACTCCAACTGAAAGGGCAACCACTTGACCAAGCACTTTACCCCGCAGCACGTTCAATACGGCTGTCCTCTAGTCGGTACGATGACATATTGATTTAACTGATTCGGGATACACTTAACAAGTTCTGCCCCTCTAAGCACCTTACACTGTTAAGGTCCGAGACAACTATATTTTCAATAATTTTTCTGACACCTATCTGCTGGTCCGATCCATCCCTTACTATCCAAGAGCGCCAGCGTCCAGGCCCCTACAAAACTAGTTTAAACTCTGTATGATTGGGTCTGGGCCCTGTTCTGGGAACTGATGCGGTGGCGTTGGAGAGAGTCCGTAGGAAGTTCACAAGAATTATTCCGAAAATGAAAGGGTTAACATGTGAGAAGAATTTGATGACTCTGGGGCTGTACTCGTTGAATATTTAAAGAATGAGGTTTCAAATAAAACCTATCAGATGTTCTTGAAATGTATGGATACGGGAGGATGTTGCTTGTAGTAGGTGAGCCGGGGACGACAGGGCAATGCCACAGAATAAGGGAACATACATTCAAAATAGAGTTGACGGGATTTCTTTAGCAGAGATCTGTGAATCGGAGGGATTCTTTGCCGTAACCGCTATGCCAATATATTTTAGTCGGAGCTTGTTGGGTTTTTGATTTAGCTAAGCGTCAAAGCTTAAAGGGATAACCGTTTTGAATCAGCCGTCACTGACTGGCGGAGCAAACATGCTTCTGAATCTATTGTTCTGATTAATGTTCTTAACGATTGAAGGAGGTTTCGTCGGTGGCCCGTACCCGTGTTCCTGTGAAGGTCTTTAGTACATAAGTAATGGGAGTTTCCTTGTGCCCGGACGGTGCGAGCAGAAGATATAGTCAATTCTTGCGCTTTGCTTTAGCGACATTCAATACATTTGCCTAAAATAAGCAAGGGAAATAACGCGGCGAGTGCAAGAACTTATTGATTTTGTTTAGCTTTTATTTGGATTCAGACATTATAAAAATCGTGGTAGATTCTGCGTCTCGAAATATGCACAAATAAAAGATAGAATGAAAATACAATGATCGAAGATTGAAAGTAATACACCTGCAAGGAATTGCACAGAATGTGATTTGCTTGTCACAATGTGGACTGGTATCTTATTGTGAGAAATCTGTGTGTTTAGGATAGACTGTTCAATTCTATGCTCAAATTGTTTCAGTATTCAATCTGTCCATATGTTACAGATACTTTCATGAAATAGACACCTTAAAAGTTCGTCACAAATGAACACCCCACTCATATCAGTGTGGATGCCGTGATGTCCCAACAGTTACATAACAATGCTGGTCGGTTATTTCTCATCTACCTTGACCACTATTGTGCCACCAAATTGAAGGCAAAAAGCTGGTGTACACCTTTTCCTTCCAGGGAAACTCTTGCCTAATTTTACAGACAAACCAAATGCCCTTGGATAATTTAGGAATCTAAGTGCATTGCGCCTACTGTTAGAAATGTTCATTAGCTGAGTGTAATATTGCACGTTGTAAATTATTGTGTCAGCGAATTGTTAGGTTTGATAAATAACAAACCTTGTGTCACAGAGAAAGTACGTACTTTCTCATTTGTAAATCAGAATAAACAAAATTCAACAGAATTGTTATTTTGTGATTTCTCTGAGGAAGTATTTTCTTTACATGATTACACGGCTCATACAAATGGTTTACGTGATGTGTTTGTTTACTGGACTGTCACTTATGAGACTAACGAAGTGCTATCTTTAAAAGACGGTGGGCACCATTCTTTCCTGAAGAAGAGTTTACGAAATAATTAACAGCAGATATCGGCATTTAGACAATTTGGACCTGCTCGCTGTTTCACATCGAAAATGGGATATCCTGCAATTTACTACATAGCGAGCATTTACTATCCTATACTGGCAGCGATTGGTATCCCTGGTAAGTAACTGGAGTTGGCTGTTATGTCTGTGTTTTGTTCTTATTACTGTACCATCCGAACGGCAGATTAGTTACCGTAAAATCTGTTACAGTTGGCGCCTCGTCTGTACATGAGTGTTTTAAGGTTTTTCATGTTTAAGCATGTTTCCCTTATATTTCGCTGACCTTTGAATGCCAGATTTTTAGTAACTGAATGTGTTAATATTCCTATGTTCTAGTATGTACCTATTCGACCTTCCAAACCTTTACCAGCATATATTGTTTCAATTCTGATTCAGAATCAGATTTATTAAAATCTTTAAAAAGGAAATTATCTTTACCGTCGCTGCAGCTTTCACTGAAAACTGTTTATTGTTGTTTTTATTTCGGAGACATGTAGAACTTTCATTCCGTCCAGGCATTTTGAATCAGCCACCCACTAGTAAATATATGGTGGTCTACATAATTCCGACAGTAGACTACTGGAAGTTTGAAACATAACTGACACTCTGAACCGCTGTTTTGCTTCAATCGAAGAACATTGATGGGCGTAAATACTCTATTTCCCCTCTCCTATTCGGACCCAGTCTGTCTTGGCACAATATTAAAGAATGTGGTACATTCCGTCAGTAACACCTAATTTCTAGGAAAACGGATCAGAGCTTTTTTTTTTTGAAACTAACTCCTATTCTGCTTCCTTGCAGTTAATTTAATAGCGATTGTGATCCTTTCTCGGGGAAACTGCGGACTTTCCAAATGTATCTCTTATTATCTGGTGGGGATGGCGGCAACTGATTTAATAATTACTATCATAGGTGTTGTACTTGAGCAGATCAATAATATTTATGTTTATGCATTTTACTTACACATTACACTGATCTGCTCCGTGACACTTGTCTTGAGGCTCGCAACAATGGATTGTTCTGTTTGGCTCACGGTGGCTTTCACGTTCGATCGCTGTATTGCAATCTGCAGTCGAAGACTGCGGGAACGATACTGCACCAAGAAGACAGCGACTGTGATGATAGTAATTGTCAGTTTAGTGAGTTGTGCGAAGCGTCTTCCATTTTACTTTGTGATAGATCCTTATCTGATCATTGATAACGTAAGCTGGCGATGCACTGCAAAAGAATATTACTATACTTTACCTATATGGAGCGCATACCGGTTGTTCAACACTATCTCTACACCTTTATTGCCGATCAGTATGATTCTATTGTTTAATGCTTTTACAGTCAGTCATATTATATCAGCGAACAGACTCCGCCGGGGACTCAGGAACAGGAGAGAGAATAAGAAAGATCCAGAGGTGGAGAACCGGAGAAAGTCAATGATTCTGTTGTTTGTTCTATCAGCTAATTTCTTATTGTTGTGGATCCCCTTTATTGTATATACTATGAACTGGCCACCTCAGAATTACTTTTACATTGACCGATACCTGAATACACCAGAGTATATCCTGCAGCAGTTTGGGTACATGTTGCAGTTTCTCTCTACCTGCACCAACACGTGTATCTACACACTGACACAGAGGAAATTCAGGGAGGAGCTGAAGAATGGTGTCAAACATCTGCTTGCATTAAATGTTAGGCGCTGTAAATAAAACAGAAATCGCATAGTAATATTTGCTAGGAGTTCAAAAAATCCATAACATCCATATTTTTTTTCGTAAGACTGTCATGCAGTATATTCGTGCACCCAGGTGAACAAACGGTAGCAGTCTGCCCAGTCCAGTGGACTCAGCGAAATTTCAATTCATGAGGCAACTGTGCCAACGAACGAAGAGCCTCTGAAGCGATATTTATATTAAGAGAAAATTTATATGGAAAGCTTTGGATTAATGCTGTAACGTCGGCCAATAAAACACATAGCACACCACTGTCGGTTTCACACCGGTAGAGTTCTATTGCAATTCATTTTATAATCCAGCTCCTGAACATGAGTGTGCTTCATTTTCACAACTGAAGCAATTTACCTGGAACATGCAAAGGAGGTTTGAGTTAATTTGAACTAGTACAACTGAAATTTTTATTATACTATTGAAAGGAATGTCTCAAAAATAAACACAAGATAGAGTAGGAACAGCCATCCAGCCCATTGAGCCTTCAAAGCCATTCAATAAGCTCATGATTGATCCGTCTGTAAACTCAGCTCCATCTGCCTGTCTTGTACCCATAACCCTTAGTTCCCTAACTCTGTAAAAACCTATGTAACTGTTTCTTAAAATATTTTGTGAAAAAGTTCCAACTGCTTCCCTGGGCAGATAATTCAACAGATTCAACACTCTCTGGGAAAAACAGTTTCTCTTCACCTCCGTCTTAAATTTTCTTCTCTGAATCTTGAAGCAATGTCCCTTGGTTCTAGTCTCAACTACCAATGGAGACAACATTCCTACTTGAATATTTTCTATTCCTTTAAAAATCCTGTATGTTTCTAGAAGATCCACAGAGAGTATATTCCCAGGCGACTCAATCTCTCCTCGCAGGTTAAATCCTTCATCCCTGGAATAAATCTGGTGAACCTCCTCTGAACTTCCACCAAAGCCAATATGTCCTTCCTCAAGTATGGAGACCAGAAATGTATTGTTACGTACCCGTGGGTTTCTTGTACTTGTTACGTGACAGTAGTGTTGGAACTATACTGGACTTAAGGCAATGGTCTTGTGATGGCGGAATGACGTCATTTTCCCACCAGTTGAGGTCATGTGGCAGTTGTTTTTACAGGGTATAAAAGGAGGACCCCTCCTTGTGAGGAGGGGCAGTTCGTTGCTGGATTTGCCATTTTGACACCATGCCACTGTGTGGTTCAATTTTATGACGCATTTTGTTTAAAAGGTGGAATTTTATTTAATGCCTGAAGTTTGAAAGGTCATTGCCGGCGGTTTCTTTATAATACTTCCAGTTAAAGATCTGTGGAAAGTGAAGATCAGAGTTCGGGAGTTAAATGATCGAGGAAAGTCGATTTCGACGGTTAAAACAGGTTCGACCTTGTTCAATCCTCATTCGGAAGGAATTCGTTGGCTGTCCCCATGTTAACCCTGTCAAATAATATCAGAAAGGGTTGAGTACAGTTTTGTCAAGCAAAGGTCAGTGCCTTTAAGCCACTTCAATTTTTCTCTTCGTAAATTCTCCGGGAAAAGTACAGTTCGACTGGGTACCGCAGCAACATGAAGAGAAGGAGAAATTAAATCGTCTAAAATGTCTCTCCTCTAATGGACTGTAAGCATTTTGAACTTTTGAAGTACTAATTTTAAGAACAGTTTTTCTTAACATTGCTTTAAGAACTGTTTCAGCTGCCACACAGCAGTTGATTTCCGGCTACGTTAAATGTCTGTTTACTTCTCAGGGTTTGTTTTTCAATGTTTAATAAATGTTTTTTTTTGATATAAAAAACAATGCCTCACTTATATTGTTGCTGAATCCGTAGCAGTCTTCAGTACTCCAGCTGCGGCCTCAAGGGGACTCTGTATAGTTGCATCACCACCTTCCTGCTCTTGAATTCAATCCCCACAGCAATGACGTTCCACATACCCTGTGCCTTCTTTATAACTACTGTAACTACGAGCTAACTTTTTGGCATTCATGCACAAGTACTTCCAAATACCTCCACACAAGAGCATGCTACAATCTTTCACCATTTAAATTGTTACGTACCAGTGACACGTGACAGTGTTACACTTGTCTCGTGAAAGGTGTTAATGCTATTCTGCACTTGAGGTGATGGTCCTGTGATGGTGGAGCGACGTCATTTTCCCGCCAGTAGAGGTCATGTTACAGTTTTTTTTTACAGGTTATAAAAGTTCCTGGCTGGATTTGCCATGCATGACACTGGGCGATTAAATGTTATGAGGCAGTTTAGTTGAAAGATGGAGTTTTATTTAATTCCCAAAGTTTCTAAGGTCATTGACAGCAGTTTCTTTATAATACTGCTAGTTAAAAATCAGTAGAGAGTGAAGATCGACGGTCGGGAGTTAAAAGATAGTGGAAAGTCGATTTCGACGGTGAAACAGGTTCGACATTGTTTGCTCCTCATTCGGAAGTATTTCGTTGACTGTGCTTGTGTTAATCCCTGTGAAATAGCAGAAGGGATTGAGTACCGTGTTGTAAAGTAAAGGTCAGTGCCTTTAAGCCGTTTCATATTTCATCTTCGTAAATTCTACGTGGGAAAAGTATAGTTCGACTGGGAATCGCAACGACACGACGTGAAAGAGAATTTAATTCGTCTGAAGAAGACTCTCCCTTAAGTGGACTGTAAGCATTTTGTACTTTTGCAATACTACTTTGAATAACTGTTTTTGCAACATCGCTTTAAGAACTGTTTAAGCTGCCGCACAGCAGCTGACTTCTGGTTACGTGAGTGGTTTGTTTACTTTTGGGGTTTTGTTTTTCAGTGTTCCATAAATGTTTTATTTGTTATTAAAAAACGCTGCCTCACTCATATGTTTATTGTTGCTGAATCCGTAAAATAAATATGGGGGCTGCATCGGGGATGAATCATTTCTGAGTTTAAATGCATGGTAAATTTTGAATCTTTACTTTGGGAAAGGGGAATACACGATTATTTTGTTTGATTGGCTTGTGTGTGGTATTCGGCAGCAATGAATATTGATGAGTTTCTGGCTTCGCCGAACGCGGAGTTGTTAGCGAAGGTGAAAAAAACGGAGCTGTCTGAGATAGCTAGTAGATTGCAACTTAAAGTTATTTTGAAGTCTACATCAAAGTCTCTAATACAGAGAAGAATCGAGTCACACTATATGGATTCGGGTGATTTTGATTAATTGATTTTAGAGTCGTTCCATTAATTAATATAGAGATGCAGTTGCAAATCGAAGAAATGAAGTTGTAGCAATGTAAAGCAGAATTGGAGCGTTGTAGATTAGAAGCAGATGATAAAAAAGGGAATTTAAATACGCAATGACGGAATTAAGTCTGAGAACCAGTCTTTTGGTTCTAGAAAACCGTTTGTTGGTAGTCAAGAAATGAAATTGGTCCCTCCTTTTAGTGAAACAGAAGCGGAAGGATATTTCCAACATTTTGATACGATTGCTCAGATTTCAAAGTGTCCGAAAGATAAATGGCCAGTGCTGTGACAGATTGTAAATAAAGGCAAAGCACAACAGGTTTATACAGCTTTAACTGCTGCTCAAACCCTTGATTATGATATTGTGAAAAAGCATATTTTGAAAGCATACTAATAGGTCCCAGAAGCGTATTGAGAATGATTCAGAAATTTGAAGAAGTCTGTGGAAAAAACGTACGAGGAATTTGCCTATGATAAAGCTGTGCGTTTTGAGAGATGGGTTTCCTCCAAAAATGTAAATGGGGACTGTAATATATTGAAAGAGCTGATTATGATGGAGGAATATATAAGAAGCTTCCCTGTTGAAGTAAGGACCTACTTAAATGAGAGGGATACTGATACATTGCAGGTCTGTGCTAGATTAGCTGCTGAGTAGGTTTTAATCCATAAGAATACATTTCCTCAGGGCAGAATTTTGTAATGGACAAATAACACCGAGACTCATGGTAAATCAGAAATTGAATCAGAAGTTAATGAGAAACGTAAGGAGGAAGGAAAACCTGTGAAGGAAAGACAGCTTGGACTTATTTGTAACTATTCTAAGAAGACTGGCCATGTAATAGCTAACTGTTTCCGATTGAAAAATAAAGAGAATGAACCTGTTCCAGATGTTTTTTGTGCAACATATTGAAACAGCTGTAAAATTACAGAGTTCAATAAGCATAAATGAGGTTTTGTCAGAGTCTGACCAAGTTGGAAAGGGATATGAACATTTTATAACTGGAAGGTTTGTATCCATGAAAGTTTGATCTACTCCGGTGCCAATAAAAATCCTTAGGGATACTGGAGCTTCTCAATCACTGATGTTAGACAGTGCATTGAAGTTTAATAAAGAGTCTGATACTGGTGAGGTAAATTATATAAGAGGTGCAGGGATTGATTTTATGCCTGGACATTTACATAAAGTAAATTTAAAGTCTGGGTTAGTTACAGGATTTTTTAAAGTAGGATTACAGCCTAGTTTACTTGTGAAGGATACTTCTTTATTCTTAGGTAGTGACTTGGCAGGTGGACAAGTTTTCCCTGAAATGCATTTGTCAATGGAATCAGAGGAACCGGAGATGAATTCTATCACCGATTTTTCCTGTGTTGTGACTAGAGCTATGGCTAAAAAGATTGATGCGCAGAAAGAGTTTGTTCCACATGACTGTTCAACACAGGATTCGAGTTTTGAGGATGTCTCAGAGACTTTCTTACCTTCGTTGTTTGAACAAGGTTCTTGGAGTAAGTCTGACTATGAAGAATTATCTCTGTCCCGGGAGGAGATGAAAGCATAGCAGAATAGAGACCCTGAGATTATAAAATTAAGAAAACAAGCACTACTAGATAGTGAAATTCAGAAAGTGTCAGTAGGATATTACTTGGAGAAAGGAGTGTTGATGAGGAAGTGGATTAGAAAGGAAATACACACTAAGTTGTTGAACTATGTTTTGAAATGTAAGGACAGGTTACATAAAGCTTGTAGCTTAGCCAAGGAAAATTTAACATTGGCTTAGGAGAGAATGAAAATTTAGTATGATAAAGAAGCAGGAATGAGGATGTTTAAGCCCGGAGATAAGGTGTTGGTTCTTTTCTCAGTGGAAACGAATCCTTTACAAGCTAGATTTCATGGACCTTACAAAATTGTGTCTAAAATCAATGATGTGGATTACGTGATAAAAACTCCAGATCGTAGAATGTCAACACAACTTTGCCATATAAATATGATAAACCATATTTTGAGAAACAATCTGATACTCTGACTGTTGTGGTTAATGATAATGAGTTTGATTTAACTAGGAACATGATAGATGATTCATGTGAATTTCATTCTAAATCCAACATTGCTTCTGTTAGGTGACCACATTCAACCATTCTTGAAAAAAATTGATGAGAAACTAGCGTACTTGCAGCTAGAGCAGAAACAACAGATGAAGAAATTAATTTTGTAATGTAAGGATTAGTTTCCCGATGTTCCGAGACGGACTACTATAGCTTCACTTGATGTAGATGTTGGACATGCCAAACCTATTAAACAACACCCATATAGTATGAACATAGAACAATGTGAACTTGCAGAGAAAGAAATTATATATATTTTAGAGAATAATATTATAAAACCTTCTAACTGGAATTGGAGTTCACCGTGTGTTATGGTGCCAAAATCAGATGGTAGTATTAGGTTGTGTCCGGACTATCGGAAGGTGAATGCTCTAATGAAAACAGATGTATATCCAATTCCTAGAGTAGATGATTGTGTAGATAAAGTTGGAAAAGCAAAGTTCCTTACAAATATTGATTTATTGAAAGGGTATTGGTGTGTTCCATTAACGGACAGAGGTGCAGAGATTTCTGCATTTGTAACTCCATCTGGGCTATATGAATATAACGTTTTTCCACTTGATATGAAGAATGTTCCAGGTACTATCCAGAGGATTATTAACTCAGTGATTCAGGGATTGAAAATACTGATGCTTATATTGATGATCCAGTGACAGGAAATGATACTCGGGAAGTACACATTATTGCGGTGGAGAAATTGTTGGAAAGGCTTTCAAAAGCGAACGTAAATATTAATCTATCTAAGAATGAAATTGGACATGCCACTTTAACTTACCTTGGTTATGTTGTGGGTCAAGGTAAGGTAGCTCCTGTTCAGGGAAAAGTTCGGGCAATTTTAGAGATTCCCACTCCAAAGGGAAAAAAAAAAATCGCTCAGATGATTCTGAGGTATGGTAGGATATTATCGAAAATTCTGTAAGAATGTTGCTAATGTTGCACTTCCATTAACTAACCTTTTGCAGAAGAAAGTGAATTTTGTGTGGAAAGTGCCTTGTCAAGAAGCATTTGAAAAATTGAAAACATTGATAAGTCAACAACCTGTGCTCAAGGCACCTGACTTTGAAAAGCCTTTTTCATTAGCTGTAGAAGCTGGTGCTTAGGCTGCAGTAGCAGAAATGCAAAGGAATGAGGATGACGATCTTGATCATCCAGTAGCTTAATTTTCTAAGAAATTTAATAAACAGCAAATAAACTATTCGATAATAGCGAAAGAATTGATTTATCTGGTTCTAGCTTCAGAATATTTGAGGTATATGTTGGAACAACTCAAAAACCACTTATTGTTTACACTGCTCATAATCCATTAGTGTTTCTGAGTAAGATGAAAAACAAAAGCAGAAGGTTATTAAATTGGAGTTTGATGTTACAGGAGTACAATATTGTGATAACCCATATTAAAGATAAAGATAATGTGGTTGCTGAATGTCTATCTCGATGTTGAATATACAATGTAATTATTTTATGGAGTGTTTTTTTTACAATTGTAACACTCCTACTGTATTGTGAAATGTAAAATGTTATATGATGATCCTGTATCATATATTGTGTATGTTATAAAATCTATACATTTGTTTTTCTAGAAAATAATTGCTAACATTTTTTTCTTGACAGACCAATTTTATTTTTTTTGGAGGGAGGTGTTACTTTCACCTGACACGTAATTGTAGTGTAATTGTCACGTGACAGGTGTTGACGCTATACTGGACATGAGTTAATGATGCTCTGATTGTGGAGTGACGTCATATTCCCGCCAGTAGAGGTCAGGTGACTGTTTTTTTTTATATGTATAAAAGGAGGAACCCTCCCTGTGAGGAGGGGCAGTTCGTGGCTGGATGTGCCATGTCATGTCAGTGCGTGATTTAATGTTATGAGGCAGTTTAGTTGAAAGATGGATTTTTATTTAATGTCTAAGATATAAAAGGTCATTGCCAGCAGTTTCTTTATAATACTGCTAGTTAAAAATCAGTGGAGAGTGAAGATCGAAGTTCGGGAGTTAAAAGATCGAGGAAAGCCGTTTTCGACGGTGAAACAGGTTCGATCTTGTTTGATCCTCATTTTGATGGAATTCGTTGACTGTGCTCGTGTTAATTCCTGTGAAATAGCAGAAAGGATTAGGTACAGTGTTGTAAATTAAAAGTCAGTGCCTTTAAGTCTTTTCATTTTTCATCTTCGTAAGTTGTTCGAGGGAAAATAATAGTTCGACTGGGATTCGCAGCGACGTGAAGTGAAAGAGAATTTAAATCGCCTTAAAAATTCTCTCCCTTAAATGTACTGTAAGCATTTTGAACTTTTGCAATGCTACTTTGAAGAACTGTTTTTGCAACATCGCTTTAAGGACTGTTTCAGCTTTATTGCTTTAAAAGCTGTTTAAGCTGACGCACAGCAGCTGACTTCTGGTTACGTGAGTGGTTTGTTTACTTTTGGGTGTTTGTTTTTCAGTGTTCAATAAATGTTTTATTTGTATAAAAAACCCTGACTCACTCATATATTCATTGTTGCCTAACCCGTAACAAAATAATACTATAACATATAACCATATAACAATTACAGCAAGGAAACAGGCCACCTCAGTGCTTCTGGTCCTTTCCTCACACCTAGACCCATTGGCCAGCACTCAGCCCATAACTCTCCATTCCTTTCCTGTCCAGCTACCTATCCAATTTAACTTTAAATGACAATACTGAACCTGCCTCTGCCATTTCTGCTGGAGGCTCCTTCCAAACAGCTACCACTCTCTGAGTAAAGAAATTCCTCCTCGTGTTTGGCATAAAATTTTGCCCCCTTATTCTCAACACATGTCCTCTTTTATGGATCTCCCCTGCTCTCAATGAAAAAAAGCCTATCCAGGTTAACTCTCTCTATCCTCTCATAATTTTAAATACCTCTGTCAAGTCCCCCTCAACCTTCTACGTTCCAAAGAATGAAGACATAACTAGTTCAAACTTTCCCTGTAATTTAGTTGGTGTAATCCAAGCAACATTCTCGTAAATCTTCTCAGCACTCTCTCTATTTTCTTGTCTTCTTTCCTATAATCCTTCCAGAACAGTACACAATACTCCAAATTCGGCCTTACTAATGACTTGTACAATTTGAACATTACATCCCAACTCCTATGTTCAATGCTCTGATTTATAAAGGCAATCATACCAAAAGCTAGTTGCACCACCTTATCCACTTGAGATTCCACCTTCAGGGAACTATGCACCATTCTTCCTAGACCACTTTGTTCTACCGCATTCTTTAATACTATACCATTTACCATGTATGTCCTATTTGGATTATTCCTACCAAAATGTATCACCTCACACTTATCAGCATGAAACTCCAGCATGGATCATTGGGCTCTCTTCCAGGGAGGTGGGACGTATGCAGAAGGGACAGTTTACTCCTGAACTAGAAGGGGACTAACATCCTAGTTGGAACATCTGTTAATGCTGCATCGTGGGGTTTAAACTGGAGTTGCAGAGGGATGGGAACCAGAGCACCAGAACAGTTAGTGGAGAGGTTCAGCCCATTCTTCTAACATGCCTAAATCTCTTTGCAACTTTGAAAACCTTTTTCATTATACACAATGCCACCTACTTTAGTATCATCTGCATACTTTCTAGTCCAATTTACCACCCCATCATCCAGATCATTAATGTATATGACAA
Organism: Hypanus sabinus; assembly: GCF_030144855.1. Classification (NCBI taxonomy): domain Eukaryota; kingdom Metazoa; phylum Chordata; class Chondrichthyes; order Myliobatiformes; family Dasyatidae; genus Hypanus; species Hypanus sabinus. The sequence goes on from NC_082736.1 coordinate 13,131,279, forward strand.
AACAACCTAATGCAGATCCGTGAGGCACACCACTACTCACCGGCCTCCAATCTGACAAACAGTTATCCACCACTAATCTTTGGCATCTCCCGCCCAGCCACTGTTGAATCCATTTTATTATTAAAGTATTAACACCTAACGATTGAAACTTCTTCACGGAACCTTCCGTGCGGAAACTTGTCAAAGGCCTTACTGAAGTCCATATCCACAACTCCCACTGCTTTACTCTCGTCAACTTTCCTCGTAACCTCTTCAAAAATGTCAATGAGATTTGACAAACATGACCTTCCACGTTTAAATCCGTGCTGTCTATTCCTTATCAGACCCTGTCAATCCAGATAATATTCTGCTTTCCTATTATTTCTTCAGAAGTGGATGACCTCGCATTTACCAACGTTGAATTCTATCTGCCAGACCTTGGACCACTCACTTAATATATTTATATTCTTCTGCAGGCTCTCCATAATTTCCTGTACAATTTCTTTTTCCACTCAGGTTAGTGTCATCAGCAAACTTTGCTACGCTCCATTCAGTCATCAATCATCAGTGTAAATGGTAAACTGCGGCGGGCCTGGCACTGCTCTATGCGGTACCCCACTCACCACCGACTGCCATGTGGAGAAACACCCATTTGTCCCAAGTTTCTGCCTCTCTAGGTTAACCAAAACACTATCCATATCAATATTCTTCCTCAGACTCCAGGCATTGGTATGCTATTTATAAGTCTCTTTTGTGGCATCTTATGGAACATCTTCTGGAAATCCAGGTATACGACATTTTCCTGTTCCCCTCTATCTCCTGAACTCATCTGTCCTCCAGAAAGTACAATAAGTTTGCCAAACAAGACTACCCTTTCTGAATCCATGTGCGTCTGTCTAATGGAACCACTCCTTTCTAAATGTTACGTTATTTCCTCCTTAATGACAGCTTCAAGGATTTTCCCGAATACAGATGTTAAGATAACTGGCCTATAGTTGCCCATCTTTTGCCTGCATCTTAAAAAATAAGTGGCGTTACACATGCTGTCTTGGAATCCGCCGGAACCCGCCCAGTGTCTGATTACCAAAGCGACTACTATAAACTCAGCCATTTCCTACAGCACTAGACAATCTGAGGCGAGATGCACAATATATGAACTTATACAACAGTGAGCCCGGAATTAGTGCTTGGCAGAATGATGTGGTCCATTATTACAATTGAATTTACCGGGTACGTGGATACAAATGACAAAACAGGTCAAAGGGAATTTGTCTAATTTAAAAATCTTGCCGGGCCAATCCGTTGGATTTCTGAGGAAATTACGGGCAGAAAAAAAAGGGAGTGTCACTGGATGTTGCTTATTTCGATTTTCAGAAGACATCTCTATGCAATGGTATTCAGAGTCGAATTGATAAGTTTTTGATAGAAACACATTGAACTCTGCAGATTCTGAAAATCTAAAAGCAACACACAAAATACTGGAAGAACTCAGAAACAGGGTGATCACAGTTTCAAGCCGAGAATTTTCATCAACCCTGGTGAAGAGTCACCACTCGAAACGTCTGAAGTATACTATTTGCCATGGAAGCTGCCTGGACTGCTGTGTTCGTCCAGCATTTTGTGTGTGCTGTTGAGTTATCTTTGAGATAACCGTAAACAAATGTTTTAAGCTTTGTATTCTCCCAGAAGTTGGATATCACAGTGTGAAACACCGCATATTATATGACATTGTTTTAGTCCCCAAGGAGATCTCTAACAATCACCCGGCTCCTGCGAGGCTCCACACAAGATAAGAGAACAAATCGAATAACATAGAAACATAGAAAACCTACAGCACAATACTGTCCCTTCGGCCCACAAAGTTGTGCGGCAACAGTCCCTACCATAGAAATTACTAGGCTTACCTGTAGCCTTTTAATTTATTAAGCTCCAGTTTCCTATCTAAAAGTCTTTTAAAAGACCCTATCGTATTCGCCTCCACCAGGGTTGCCAGCAGCACATTCCACGCACTCACTACTCTAAGTGAAAAACTTACACCTGACATCTCCTCTGTACCTGCTCCCCAGCACCTTTGAAATGTGTGCTCTTCTGGCAACCATTTCAGCCCTGGGAAAAACCCTCTGACCATCCACACCATCAATGCCTCTAATCATCTTATACACCTTGTCAGGTCACCTGTCATTCTTCGTCGCCCCAAGGAGAAAAGGCAGAGCTTACTCAACCTATTCTCATAAGCCATGCTCCCCATTCCAGGCAACATCCTTGTATATCTCCTCTGCACACTTTCTATGGATTCCACATCCATCCTGTATTGAGGATACAAGAAATGAGCACAGTACTCCAAGTGGTGTCTGACCAGGGCACTATTTCGCTGCAACATTACCTCTCTGCTCTTTAAGAATAGTATATTCTTAAACTTAGATATTTATGGGTAAGGACTGATGCAATAAAGAGTTTGCAAGCACTGCCGCCACTCCATCTGTGTGAGAGGGGCATTTAGAAGCAGAGAAAAGGACCAATAATATTGACATGGACTGGAAATAATGCAATTAACTAACAATGCTATTCCTCCTTGGTGTAGAGATTTGAGGGACTAGCAGCAAATCAGATATTACTACATTCAGCTCAGCTTCTTCTTCAGACTTCAGAAAAAACATGGAGGAAATTAAAGGCAAATCTTTACCCTGAGAGTGGCAACTGATTGGAACCCATCACACAGGAAGAGTGAGAGGTGAATAGCAAGGGTGAATTTTCGAGGACTGTCATAGAAGAGAAATAATGGCAGGGACAGGCTGTGAAGTATTGAATCTCATTTTTCACTAGGTCTGTTGAAATACCACTAAATAATTGAGTTTAAAGTAGAACTGATTTACTTGTCACTGATGGAGAATATCAAATATTAGTCCCAATAAATGCGAACAATAGCAGAAGAAATTCCTCAGTAGTAGAGCAATAGTTATGATCTTTGAATCCTCTTAGTCTGAAAGAGAAGTGGTGGAGGACTGGAGAATGGCAAATGCAGTTCCCTGATTTAAAAAAGGATAATAGCGAGAGTCCATGGAACTCTAGAGCAATGAGTCTTTCGTCGGTGGTCTGCAAACTATTGGAAAGGTTTCTTAACGATAGGATCTACGAGTATATGAAGAAGTAAAATCTACTCAAGGATAGTCAACATGGTTTTGTAAAGTGAAGGTCGGGTTTCACGATCCTAAGTGAGTTTTTCTGAAGACATAACAGAAGAACCTGATGTGAGTAGGGCGGTAGATGTTGTTTATATGATATTTAGCAAGGTATTTGACTAGGTGCCTCACGGGAGACTCATCTAGAAAGTCACTAGGCATGGGATCAGTGGAACCTTGACTGTTTGGATAAAAACATGGCATACAGGAATGAAGCAGAGGGTCGTAGTAGAAAGAAAAGTATTCTGCTTGTAGGTCAGTAAGTAATGGAGTGTCACAAGGATTTGTCACGGGGCGCTGCTCTTTGTGATTTTTATAAATGGCCTTGATGAAGAGGCGGAAGAGTGGGTGCGGATGGTTGCGGGTGACACGAAGATTGGAGAAGCGGTGGATGGAGCTTAGGCTTTTTGAAGGTTATAAGAGGATATTGACAGGATACAGAGTTAGGCAGAAAAGTGGCAGATGGAATTCAATCATCGAAGGACAAATCAGAAGGCTGAGTAAAGAGTTAATGGTCGGTTACTTAATAGTGTAGATCTACAGAGAGACCTTGGGGTTCAAATCCAGACATCCCTGATGGTCGCTGCACAGGATGATAGGGCAGTTAAGAAGGCCTATGGGATGCTAGGCTTTATAAAAAGGGGGAATTGAGTTCAAGAGTAGAGAGGTCATGTTGCTACTCTACAAATCTCTGGTGAGACCACAGTTGGAGTATTGTGTTCAGTTCTAGTTAACTCATTATGAAAAGGATGTGGAAGCTATGGAGAGGGTTCAGAGGAGATTTGCATGGATGTTGCCTGGATTGGAAAACAGGTCCTATGAGGCAAGGTTAGCAGAGCTGGGACTTTTCTCTCTGGAGCGTAGAAGGATGATTTGTGAATTCATAGAGGTCTACAAGATGATGAGAGGCATAGATATGGCGGATTGGCAGTACGTGTTTCCCAGGGCACCAATAGCAAACACCAGAGGGCAAATGAACAAAGTTAACGAAGGGAAGTTTAGGGGAAATATCAGGGGTAAGCTCTTAACACAATGGGTTGTGCGTGCCTGGGATGACTTGGCAGTTATGCTGGTGGAGGCTAAAACATTAGGGGTACTTCAGAGCCTCTTCGACAGGTACATGGATGAAAGAAAAAAAAACAGAGGGTTCCGGGTAGTGTGGGTTTAGAACTTTTTAAAAGGAATATGTAGGACAAGGGCTGAAGAGCCCGTATTGTGCTGTAGTTTTCTAGTGTCTAGTATGTAGTGCCTTTTTTTTTACATAAAACGGGTCACAAAACCTACTCACCGCATTCCAAGAATTGGACCAACGTCTTCACTTCTTCAGCATAACGACCTTTTTTTTTTACTCTACCCTCAAGAAATCAATGCTGTATTGCATTTGCCTTCCTTATTAACAACTCATCCGGCAAGTTAAACTTAGACAATCTCGTACTGGGACACACAAACCGCATTGCACTTTTGACTTCTGAATATTCTTTCTGTTTAGAATATAGTGTACGCATTTATTACTTCCTTCAAAGTTAACGATGATGCAGTTTCCTATTCTTCATTTCATTTGACACTTTCTGTATCATTCTCCGTAGTATCTGGAATCTGCTGTGCTTCTGTAGACTCTTTGCTTCCTCTACAATATCTGCCCCTCAATAGGGTTATCGTTAGGGTTTCTATTGTCTTCAAATTTTGACTCAATGCCATCAATTCCGTCATCCAGATCATTGACATGTAATGTGATAAGAAAGTGTCCCAACACCGACCCAACACTAGTCACTAACATCGAAGTAGAAAATGCTGATTTTAGTCCAACTCTTTGCCTCTTGCCAGTCAGCTAAACTTATATTCATGCTAATATGCATCTTGTAATATTCTTTAAGAGTCCCGCGGTGAATCTTGTCGAATGCCTTCAGACAATCTAAGGAAAAAAATCCGGTAACTCTGCCTCGTGAAATCTGTCTGCTGGTTACTCAGAAATCCAACAAATCCGCCAGGCAGGAATGTTTCTTAAGTCAATTCTATTGCCTTTGTCCTGGTTTGCCATGTGTTCCCAAGTGCCCTGTAAATTCATTCTTAACAATGCATCCCGACATTCTTCCATTACTGACGTCGTTTTATTTGGTCTATAACTTAATATATTCTGCTTTTCTCCCTTCTTATATAGTGGTATGACATCTGACATTACTTGCACTAGTAGAAAAAAATTGAGTTGTACTCGCTCAGATTAACTTACTCCAGCTTCTCATGTTCGAAGCTTGCATGTTCGGTTGTCTAAAAACCACACCTATGTTCCAGGGCTCGATAATCCAGTGAATTAGAATTAAATTCTACGGATGTAAAACAAGTCATATTTGCGTCATATGTTGCATTGGTCCGATGTTTTTGAACACAATTTCTGCTAAAAAAATAGATCATATCAGCAGCTCTTAATTCACTGGTACACTGAATTAAATTGATTTTGTTGACTTCACGGAGAATGGCAAGCTGCTAACGTTCGGTCACCTGGTTAAATGAATATATGACAGATTTGCGACAAATTTGAATGTTACGGAGTTTTATTTAGGCACTCAGCAAGACTTACAATTCAATTTGCGGTTTATTTACAGAGCTGAAAACTTAATGCAAACAGATGTTTCCACGACTCCACTTTTCAACTGCTCCCTGAATTTCCTCTGTGTCAGCATATAGATACCCGTGTTGGTGCAGGTACAGAGAAACTGTAACATGTACAGAAACGGTCGCAGGCTATACTCATATATTTGTTTGTGTAAAAGTAATTTTGAGCTTGCCAGTTAATAGCATGTACAATATGGTGGACCCATAACAATATAAAATTGCCTGGTAGAGCGAACAATCAAAATCTTTGACGTTCTCCTATTCTCCTCCTCTGGATCCTTCTTATTCTCCCCACTGTTCCTGAGCCGCTGGCGGATTCGGTTTGCCGATATAATATGACTGATTGGCTGAGTATTAAATAGAATCAAACTGATTGACAATAATGGTGTAATAATAGTGTTGACCAACTGGTATGATCTCCATAATGGTGAAGTATGGTCATGTGAATTTGTAATTCATCTCCAGGGTACGTCGTCAATGATAAGGTAAGATTCTATAACAATGTATGATGGAACACGTCTTGCAAAACTTCCTAAACCCACAATTACTATCATCAGGGGTGCTGTCCTCTCGGTGCAGTATCTTTCCCGCAGCCTTTGACTGCAGATTGTAATACAACGAACGAACGTGAAAGCCACAGTCAGACAAACAGAACACTCCATGGTTGTAGACCTCAGGACCCCTATTATGGCGCATATCAGTGTAATCAGCAAAGAAGAGGAATAAACGTAAATATTTTTCTTCTGGTCGAGGACAACACCAAAGACAAGTGCATATTAAATCAGTTGCCGCCAATCCTACCAGACAACGGTAGGATTATTGTTTAGCTTGATATGTAAGCTAGAAATGCGTTGTTCCGGAAGAAATGGACGTTATCCTTTTGACCTAATGCCGCTTCAGGCAGGATTCGGATCGGAGAGTGGTAATGGACTGTTTCCAGCCTCCGTAACTGCCCTTGCTGTAAAACGACGGACCAGTGTGCCAGTTGTGCCCGTGACCCATTTACAAGAACATTCTTTACGTTAGAGTAATTCTGTGTACTTCTGAAATACCTTGCAAGCGTACTTTACAAACTCATTCATTCATCTGCTTCTTTTTTGCAATACTGTGTATTTTGTGTTAACGGAGTGTGAAGGAAATCCTTCATTGCAACATACCATATTAGTTGAGAGTGCATGAAAATCACCATATCGCTCATTCTCACACAGTGCGATTGAGAGCCTCTGACTGTGGTTTACACCAGCCTCATCAAGTACTCAGTGATACTACTTGGGTGAGTTTTGTTGTAACTGTGCATGGGGGAGGCAAAGTTACGGATAAATATAGACATCATTTCCGCCTCAGTCTCTGGAGCCAGGTGTTTCTTGTGAGACACTGCGGTGGACTGTTCGTTTTGTGTCTTTTCATTCTCCCTCTTTAGTTCGCATTCTCTGCTCTTACTGCGAGCATCAACCAACTATTTTCGCATTTCACTCTTCCAGTGAACAATCACAGGACACTTAAAAGTTTTCTCCCATTTCTCTCCTTACATCTACACTTCTGCAAGCACTTTCTTATTCCATTCCACCCACTTCTCAACATATTTCATACTTTCTGCTCCATAAAACACGCCACCGGAGTTTTCTCAAGTGTCCAGGACAGGGAGTCTCACGTGACCATTCAGACACACATTCAAGGCACTTACTCATACTTCAGAATTCACTTTCTCACGGAATCGCTTCTTTCGTGCATCATGGAATCTAATCTAGCGCAAAACACTCTCTATCCATCATGAGGCAGTAGGATTCAATCCAACATGAGGCACTCACTTTCCTTATTGAATCATGGGATCCAGCCCGGCCGAGGCAGCTACTGTTTCCATCTGTTCAAACACTTGATTGAAGCCCATCTAATGCTCCTGTGTTACTGTTGCAGCTTTCGACATTTGACAAAGGTGTTGGACTACTCGCCACAGAAGGAATTCTGTGTGAGGACTGATCAGCTAGTGGGGATGAATTCCTTTCTATTGTACAATAATTCAAGGGTTCGGTATCTCAGTACAAGTATGTATACATTATGCAACCTCGAGATTCGTCTCCTAACGAGCAGCCACAAAAACAGGGACGCCCCCTCTCAAAGCATAGAAATAGGAAGACCGTCATCACCCTATGTCAGAGAGAACATAAACGCAAGCAAACACCATTCTGAACTGAATTCCGCTAGCGAGCCCACAGTTCAAAGCAGAGCCGAGTGAACTTGGGGAACAGTAATATGAGGGCCTTGGCACCCTGATATTTTCAGTTTGGTCCGGCACCTCAATCGATGGCCAAACTTCGGGTCTAATCGCCTCGATACGCCCTGCGGCCTGGACCTCGTCGCCTCGATCTGATTCCCGATTAAGCACGGCGATTATGGTTCCGTCCAGGCATCGAGTTCAGTTGAATCGGTATGCGCTGGTGCCCGAGCGTCACCACCTCCATTCGGCCTTCGGCACGGCGCTGAAATAGATCGAAACTTGAGTCCGTTTCCCTCGTGGCGACCGGACCGCTTCCTCACCTTGCCTCGGTTCTTCCACTGCGAATTACCTTAATGACCTTATGGAAATTACAGATTATTCCTTGCAGTAATCATTAACCAGAAAAAGCTGATTTAACAAAAATGTATTTCGTCTTTCATTAGCCACCAGGCAGAAATCGCTTAAATGCAGCATCATCATCTTAAACGCGTTTCGAATCAACACCCACAGAGATTATCCTGAAGTCAACCATAGTGATAACCCTGATTTTGTTCCTTCCAATAATCTGTCTCTGTGACTGATGGAGATGAGGTTGTGTAACATAATCCCATCAGATTGATTGCCCGTTGTTAAATTTGTAGACTCACTCTTAATGATTCTCACATTCAGCTGAACACATCTCAATCCATCGGTCCTGTCGTTTATATCCGTGAGCTCCTGCCCATTTATCATACAGTCTTATTGAGCATGACATCTGCCTCAGATTCAAGCCCTCCATTCAGTGACTGGTGTTCTGATTCACATCCCACTGTCAATCTCGTTTCAAACCTACCGGGGAGCAGTAATGAACTTTAATATACTGACCCTCCTCCAGTGAAGCTGCAAACTATCACTCTTGTACATGTCATCCCTGCACCAGGAGGATTCCCAGTGATCGGGTCAATGCAAGCTCGCTTTTCCCTCGGAGGCGGGGTGGGACTCCAAATGGAGATCAGGGGCTGAGGCTGGTTGGTGATAAAGTTTAATGAGAACACAAAGGGAGCTGCCAACACGTGATGCATGCAAGTTTGATGTCAACTGTTAAGGGAAGTTTAAGTAGGTACATGGATCGTAGGAATATGGAGGGATCTGTTCCCAGTGCAGGTCGATAGGAGTGGGCAGATTAAAGGATTTGACACAGATTAGATGGACCGAATGACCTGTTTCTGTGCTGTACTTTTCTATGGCGATATGAATCTATGATCTAAAATCCTGAACCTCTGCCCCTGCACCAGCTCTTCGGTCACTCATTCATCTGCTCTAACTTTCTCTTCCTACCCTCACTACCACACGGTACTGGGAGTCACCCGGAGATTACAACCCTTCAAGTTCCGCTCTTTAATTTTTTCCCTAACTCTCTATATTCACAGTACAGGGCATCATCTCTTTTCTATCTGTCCATTGTTACCGACGAGAACCACCACCTCCGGCTGAATAAACGCTGACCCCCTTGAGAGAGTTCTCCAGCTGCTCGGAGACGTCCCTGACCCTGGCACCAGGGAGGGGACACTTAGGTTTATGATGGTGCTGGCGATTCACAGCGATCACTTGTCGGTATCAAACAAAACCACGAACTAGTTTATGAATCACACATTCTCAGCAAAACGATCACTGTAATCAAAATGCTGTTGCTTGCCATTCGGAGTTGAGTTTTCAGCCGTCTAAACGAACTGGATTTTTTGCGGTGTGAACTGCAGTTTTGAAGCTCAAAGACGGTTGTGCGTGGCGAATCTAGACGATGGGGCCCGGGCCGGAGAGTGGGGAATGAGACAATGTTTAGCCGCTCCTGGAGCAGACTTGGAGGTGATTCGATGTGACAGAGCTGAGGCGAGACAAGCGGACGTAATGCAGAGTATTGCCTGACCTGGCTTTAACCCAGTGAGCCCCAGAGCCACTCTAATCTCCTCAGCTTCTCCTTCATTCTGAGGACAGCAAAGCAAAACCATCCGGTCGCACCTCATCACGGAACGGCCACATGCCAGACAACATCCCGGTGAATCTGCTCTCCACTGTCAGGGAGGTTCTTTGCTGCTACCTGGGATTGGTGGGAGGAGGGGTACCAGCGCACCAGGTCACAGATCACAGTGCATTCCTGTCCTTCCTATAGGGTGTCGCCCAGAACTGCACACAGTACTCCAGCGGTGTGGGAAACCGAATATTAGCAAGCTGGTGCCTGACACCTCTTTGTTAATCTAATATCTCCTTATTTTCTGTCAATAATTACCACAGCACCCAATAGGCTCACTGTCCGTAATTAAAAATTTCAGCGAGAAATCAGCTAATATTACAAATCGTTGGCATTAACATTATCCTGATGAGGGTTCTACCCAAATCTGAGTCTATTTCCTACATTGCATCGACAGTCCAGTAGACCATTTCATATGTCTGTTTGGTTTTATATCTTGCTCTTTATTTCCCTTTTTAAATATTTGTTATTTTCCTTTCCATCGACCCGGTGTGGAGATGAGACTTTCCCCACATATAACATCCACACATCCACCTCCCCCCAGTCGAGCATTTTCATGAATTATTTGTATCATTTGAAGGCTTCTCATTAGCTGCTCTGATTGACAGCTTATTCGGACCCCATTCTTCGCACTGGTGGTATGTCTTGCAACAGGGTATAGTTTTCTTTTCGGCCAGTCATTCAGAGTGGTGGTGGATTGTGAAGAAATGTCATCAGAATTTACAGACGCCTCACAGCCCGGAATGTGTTGTTTGTCCAATATTGATTAATCTGAGGATTAACAATATATCGATGGTGTTGGGCTTGGGCTGAGATTGGCTTTATGTTTAGATGATGGTGTATGTGGAAATGGGGTTGCAATACTGCCTATATGGTAAGGTCTGAACAAGCAGTGTTAACAACAATTGAAGAATGGCCTTTGGACGGGGTTTTAAATGTTCTGCGTCTAAATCGAATTGTGTGTGTTTTTCAAAAGCAAACACGTTGAAATCTGCAGATGCTGGAAATTCAAACAGCACACATAAAATGCTGGTGGAACACAGCAGGCCGGGCATAATCTATAAGGTGAAGCACTGTCGACGTTACGGGCCGTACTGCATCCGCAAAGCAAACAGCATTATGAAGGAACCCATGCACCCCTCATACAAACTCTTTTCCCTTCTGCCACCTGGGAAAGGGCACCGAAACATTCGGGCTCTCACGACCAGACTTTATAACAGTTTCTTTCCACAAGCAATCAGACTCCTCAATACTCAGGACTTGCCTGACACCTTACTTCCCTATTGTCCATCTTATTATTTATTGTAATGCCTGCACTGTTATATGCACTTTATGCAGTCCTGGTTAGGTCTGTAGTCTAGTGTAGTTGTCTATTTTTCTCTGTTGTTTATTATGTAGTTCAGTCTAGTTTTTGTGTCATGTAGCACCATGGTCCTGTTAAACGTTGTCTCATTTTTACTGTGTACTGTACCAGCAGTTATCTTTGCAACAGAACTAATGGCCATTATCATAAGTCTGCAATGGGTTGAACAAGTCAAACAGAGTTGTAATCTGCCCAGACACTGCCTCGGTACTGCGGAGTTTGTTATCGAAGTCTTTAAGAAGGCCATAGCTGATCTGTTGATGGAAGTGTTTTATGATCTGTATGCTCTGAAGTGAACGGGAAGAACACAGAATACAGAACATAGAAAGTTACAGCACATTACAGTCCCTTCGGCCCACAATGTTGTCCAGACCACGTAACCTATTCTGGAAACTGCCTAGAATTTCCAACATGCTCCTAAAAGACCCTATTGTATCCGCCGCTACCACCACCGCCGGCAGTGCTTTCCACTCAGCACCACTCTCTGAGTGAAAAAAAATAACCCTGACATCCTTCCAATATTTATTTCCAAGCTCCATAAAACTATGCACCTTCGTGTTAGCCATGTCACCACTGGGGTGCGGGGAAAGCCTCTGGCTATCCACAGGATCAATGTCGCTCATCATTGTATACATCTCTATGAGGTTACTTCTCTGGCTCCGTCGCTCAGGGGAGAAAGGGCTAAGTACACTCCCCAGAGTGTGCAATTTACATTGGCAGCTACGCATCTGGGCGTGTCGGGTAATGAAAGGGCAGATGTTACAGCTAAACAGACACTTGCTAAGTCTGAGGTGGATATTATAGTTCATATGGGAAAGAATGTTCAAACGTTGTACTAGGTTGCCTGCGGTTGGGAAATAGCAGATAGATTGGAATAACAGTTCCACAGGGAGGTGGTATTATAGTTTGTTTCCATCAGTCCAAGAGTGGCAGCTTCTGGGAAAGAATAGGAGGGAAGATGTGTGTTTCGTGAGACTAATGGTCGGACATAAGGGTTTACACTCCTCATTGGCATTTGTTGGGCAGCAGAGGATCGTGTCACGTGATTTTTGTTATGGTGAAAATTATGGTGGAACATGTGATCATGAATTGCCACAGATATTATTTGGAACGTAGGAAGCTGTTTAGGCATGTAATGGGTGGAACAGGGGCGCAGAATTTGCAGGATATACTGGCAACTGGTGCAGGGACGGTTATATCGTGTTTGACTGCATTCAACGTTTTAGATAAAATAGATTTGTGACGTAGTATCTGATCCCCATCAAGCTTCCCTTCGTATTTCATTACAGTAACTGGCGCTAATGCACCTGATGGGAGAAAGTAGGAGGAGAGTATAATGTTGAGGCGGGAAAAGGCAATAAAAGTGACTTGACCTGTTTGTCCTGCAACCAACACGTGCTGCGGTGGTTACCAGCTCATTGGTGCCCCCTGGCGGCGGTTGAGTGTAACACAAGAAGCAGACCCACAATGGCCTCTGAGGCAGCTGGGTGATTTATTGACCTCAATATGCCTCTCTGTCACATTTTCCGACCCAGGAGTCCGGATGTTTCGTTCACGTCATCGTGCAAGTTAAATAAATCTACAACTTGATATCCTCATGATTCGGTTGACGGCATTCCCGACTGCAGGGAACAAAGTTATTTTGGGTATTTAATGATGATTCCGTTTCAGTCTGCAAGAATCAGACAAGTGATATCTGATGGAAATATTTTCTGCTTAATTTGACGTGAATGCGAATTTCCGAAAAATTCCTGTTTTTATTCAGGACTAATGTGCAGTTTTGCATTTGGTGAAATATTTACATTATCCACTGTTGCGTCGGTCTTTTAAATTAATACTTTGACTTAAAAAGTCTGTTGCTGCTCTTTCCCTTAAATTCCTTCAATTTTGCGGGTCAATGGTGTGGGACGGTCAGACAGTCCCGTGTCCTTTTCTCCCTGACGCAGCTCCCCACAATGAGATTAAGTGGAGGAGAGGTCAGAAATATCTTCATATACAGAAGGTATCAAAGGGCGTGCGTAGTGATCGGGTAGAGAAACTGTGGTTAGATGAGCGACCAGGATCGAAATGAATTGCGGAATTGGCTCGAAAAGCCGAATAGCCTACTCCGAATTCTATTTTCTATCTTTCAACGTCCAACCCTTGTGATCAGAGTCTCAGACAGAAGATATCATCGTTCATTTGTCACTGGGGACGTAGCTCAGTGGAGAAGCACCTGTGTGAAGTCCAGGGCTCAAACCCAGCATTTCAACACTGTTATTTGTGAAGTTTGAAAACTAGGCGGAATATCCCAGATGAAGAAATTTTCCGTTCGTTTTATTCCGCAAGAAATTCTCCAAAATTTTCCAACCTTTCATTGCCGTCGTTGAGACGCCGGGATAACACGTGGGACAGTTTAGAATGGTTCCTTGCTGTATATCAGTTCTCGCTAGGAAATTCTAAATACACCCGAACATTTTGGGAAGGGACGGTAGCTCGGCCGTGATGTTCTGAACAATAAAGCTACAACTATGATTCTCATTGAAACCTACAGAATGCTGAAGGATCAAGATAAGGTGGACGTGGAGAGGATATTTCCTATGGCGGAGGTGTCCTGAACTAGAGGGCACAGCCTCAAAATTGAGGGACGACCTTTTAGACTGAGGTAAGGAGGAACTTGTTTTTAGCCAGAGTAACAAATCTGAGGAATGCTGAGCCGCAGACTGCGGTAGATGCAAGTGTATGGGGTTGAGGTGGATCCGGGATCAGCTGTGATGGAACGGCGGAGCAGACTCGCTGAGCTGAATGACCGATTTCTGTTCCTCTGTCTTATGGTCCAACTAAATCCCGACGTAGGGATTGTTTGAGGTACGTGCTTGTGATGGGGAAACCAAGTCTGCATCTAAATCCGCGAGTTCCGTTCACAGCAAGACGAGGTGAACTGCTGGTTCAACTTGGAATCCAACATTTATTCAATGATCAGGACAGGATGGGAACGTTCATGGAAACCCGGAATTGAATGTAGTGACTCCCGAGTGTGGCTCAAAATGATGATTTTTAATCAGAAGCCCCAGAAGAGGGATGAATTGTCCATGTTAACAATTAAATAAGATACAACACAGTCAATGGCGAAATATGTGGAACGAGGTGCAATATGGTCCAGAAAGTAAGGAAGAAATGATAAAAAGTGAATACAGAAAGAGCTAAAACAAGGAATTATCAACAGAAAGTGAAGTAAGTGGGTATGAATAAGCGGGAAAGATGGAATTGATGCAACATGGAAAGGCACAGACGGAAACTCAGACATGTTCAGACACAGATAAGATCTAAACATATACAGGCACCGACACAGACGTAGACAGAAACAGACACAGACAGAGATGCAGACATTATACAGACACAGAGACACAGACACAGACACAGTCTGAGGCATGCACAGACATTGACAAGACAAAGAGATATCCAGGCACCGACACAGACTCAAACAGAGACATAGACCCAGACATATACAGCTAAGCAACAGAGCACATCCACACCAAAACACACGCGCAAACACGCACAGAATGATACACACACACACACACACACACACACACACACACACACACACACACACACACACACACACACACACACGCACGCACACACACACACACACACACACACACACGCACACACACACACACACACGCGCGCGCGCGAACACAAACATAAGAGATTGCACATTATTCATGGAAGAGCAATGTTGTTGTTTTCATAGCTGTGGCGCAGCGGAAGCGTGCTGGGCCCATAACCCAGAGGTCGATGGATCGGAAACATCCTCTGATTTGTCAGCTGCTGCAAACAACAATTTTCCGTCAGTGCGCTTTAAAACACGAGACCATCGCATCATTGGTAGATTCAAGGAAATCAACTAGCTTTCGGCTTGAATGTACTTCTATCTGTTATCCTTTTTCACTTTTGCGGAGGTTTCTATTTTGTTGGAAAACTTAACCGATTGTGCATTGAGGTATCTTAATGTCATCTATTCTCTGCAGGCCAGGAAAAGAGCGCAGTTCACCTTTCAGGCCGAGAGATTTCATCAGGACTGGAGAAAAAGATGAGAAGACCTTGCACAAGAGTCTCTCTCCCTCCCTCTCTCTCGATTTTCCAACTCGTTCGCTGCATCGATTTCTCAGGCAATAAATCCTGCTGGAAAATGCTGTTCATCCCATTGCACAATCAGGCACCAATAGGAGCGTGTCCACTGGCCAGTGCACGATAACGAAATAGCTGAATCGGAAAGGATTTCCGAGTCCTTTCCGGTCGCTGAGGAAGAAATATTTGTTATTATCAGTATTATCAATGATTACACTGTATCTCCATTGTGATATGCAGGAAAGTTTGGACCTGAACAGTTCTGCATTTTAAGTGGGGATGTAGCTCAATGGAAGAGTGCATGCTTTGCTTGTATGAGGTCCCGGGTTCAATCTCCGGCATCTCCACGCTAGTGAGCATTGCTTTTTAAACAAAGCAAAGCTCAAACTGAATCAATAGTAGATTTGCTTTGGCACAATGGTGGTACGGCGATACAGCAGCAGAATGAGTCTCAACGTGGAAAAGGCGAAATCAGGAAGCTGCAGGCTGACCGCTCATTAACGCAAATAAATGGCTTCTCAAGAGAGAGACCAAAAATGCCGCCAACGGAAATCATCAAGAAAACATAGAAAGCATTCTAACATAGCTTTTATTTTATATTTGCAGTAAACACTCTTATTTTACAAGATATCTAACCACTTTCTAAACCGTCTGGTACAAGAATGGCAAGGCATCCGACGGTCAGACCCTACAGAGGATAAATATTCTAACATTGGTACCCAGTGATTTGGGGTACATTCAGAACTGTGGGAATTCTGACCTTCATTCGATCATATGGATGGATTGGGAAGTGAACGAGACTCGGGATTGGTAAAATAAGTCCCGGAGTGTGGGTATATTCACCGCTGCACCTCAGAAGCCGTCGCAGGTCGTTACGTCGAAGTTTGACTAAAGTAACAGACACAAAATGGAGGAGAATTTCAGCGGGTCAGGCGGCAGCTCCGCCCGAAACATCGACTGTTTACTTCTCCCATTAGATGCTGTCTGACCTGGTGATTTGCTCCGGCATTCTGTGTTCTGGATTTGCAGCATCTGCAGAATCTCCCGTGTTTATAACCTAAATAACAGCCGCAGGCAAAGAGAAGGAAGGCAAGGAGACACAGAGGGAGATAACCAGTGTGTCTGACTGCAGGGACGTAGGAATATGGTCAGAATGATAATGAAAATCACATCCGTTGCTGAAATGTCGGGAACGAGATATCCGTTAGGTCGGAGCACAGAGACCGGATAATAACCGGATTGGTTAGGAAGCGATGAACAGGGAGAGGAGGACGGGGAGGAAGGAAAAAGAGTAAGAGAGACATGGAAGAAATTAGACAGGCAAAATATTCCAACAAATAACACAATAGATAATCGGGGGAAAGCGGCAATATTAATAAATAAAAAGACAGGAGAAGAACAGAGATATTTACCTATCAGCAGAATGGCGCGGCGGGAAATTCCTGGGCCCGATATCCAGAGGCCTGCAGATCCAAACCATCGTCTGCTATTCTTCAGCAGAATATTTTACCGCAAATCGCCATCACGTCACCTGTGTACACAACACACATTTCACTAAAAAATAAAAACTTGTGCTTCCACTTTAAGTTTCCGTCCACTCACTCCATCACTTTCTGAGATTTGCTGAGAATTTCGCGTGCAAAACTACAATTCTTGTCGTGCTCAGCGATTTCCCAACACATCTTGTTCTCCGTTGCAAAAAGCTGTGTCTGGTATTGAACTAATTGAACAGACAATACTGGAAACATTCATCAACTCAAGATACATTTGTGAGTGATGAGACGGGATTAAGCTTTCTGATCGTGACACGAAATTGGAAATGGTGAGATAAGATATCTTCCAGTGTCAAAGAAGGTGAGAAGTGGGGTGGGAAGTGAAAAGGGGTACATCTCTGATGGGGTGAGACCAATACACGATGGCGGTAAGTCATTCGGAAAGAGAAACATTGGGCTAAAATGGCAGACGAACGACGGGCAGAAATGTTGATTTCACAGAGAAAGAAGTAACGTGGCTGAGTAATTCCAGACCGAGACGTTTGTGAGACATGTTCTGAAAAACAGGTACAGCACACGGTGATCGCTGGGAATCGAACCCGGATCAGCTGCTTGAAAGGCAGCTATTCTCATCCCTATACACTATTTCTCCATGTTGCAGGAGTTTCGAGTAGTAAAGCGTCTCCCGTGCTCCATGTGTTTCCACAGACCGCGAGCTGCTCTCTGCCGGATCAATCCTCACTCTGCAGCAGGTTTTATTGCGGCCAGTTGGCATCGTCATCCTCAAACAGAGGGAGTTATACAACAGCCAATGAGCTTTCACAAGCGATCGGACTGAGTGAGGGCCGAACTCTCAAAGAGTCGGAAGGGCTGCAAATGGTGCCTGTCTCACATTAGCACATGAGAAAACAAATCCTGATCGTGCATGGTCTTTAGAAAAGCCGAGTGTGATTGAGAAGTTCGTGGCCTACTGTAGAAGGAGATGAGTTATACAGCTTTTGTTACATGTACAAACAGGTCAATTCTTTGAGTGATTATTCAGAATGTTTGAAGTTAATAACTCATCAGGGGTGATTGATAAAGTTAGTGGCTTAAGGTAGAAGGAAATGTTTTTATCTCCCGTTACTTGCAACAGCGGGCCAACACTTTGAGAGAGAATGCAGAAAGTTTGAAGTTAATAACATCCCCTGCCACGTTAGACCACGAATTTATCAATCAGCGCGAAGAGCTATTATCTTCAAACTGTTTGAACAATCCCTCAAAGAGTTGAACAGCGTGTGCACGCAACGAGAGCTGTATAACTTATCTCCGTCTACCTCAGGCCGCTGACCTATCAAACACGCCTGCTTTGGACACTTTCTGGAGGGCCAAGATCGGTACGTTCCACGACTCTGGACTAAATGTGTAAATGTAGGAGGGGACTATGTTGAAAAATAATTGTGCTAGATTTGCTAAAACTGACTCCTTCTAACTCAGGGCACAAACCTAACAATCACACCTCGTAGGTGTGAGTTCAGTTTAGGAATAAATAAAATAATAACCAACAACCGCTTTGCTGGGATTATACTGCCATTCTCTCCATGGTTTGTAGAAGATTAAGGAGCAGATCTCCTGGCAAATAACACGGAAATGTCATGTGGATAGGTTTACAACTCTCAGATATTTCAACTTCTGCAAGTTTAACCAGATCATTTTTTTCTGTGCAAGATAAGAAATGGAATTTCTGCAATGCATCCGGAAGAGTATTTTTGTTCCAGGCCACTAGTGTTGACAATGGAACTAGGTTAGAAATATACTCCGAAACTTGTAAATAATCAAAACTCGCACGTTACTGTCTCTGCTTAAACGGCAACGTAACTATGTCCAAACTGGGCCAACAACTTCGAACAAAAATTCTGCTGTTCACTCTGCATCAATATTCACTCAGACTACTTTTCCCAACTACAGCACCAAATTAAGGCAGCTCAGTTGGCCACGTGATCGATCCTTTCTTCTCCCAGTCACTGCAATTGGGGATCTTCCTTGGGATTGTGGGTTTCAAGAAATAGTTATCACTGGTAGCACATCCGAAGTTTCCACTTCTGTATTCATATTTTCCTATTCAATTGTCCCATTCCAGCGTCATTAACCGTAGGTAATCTGATTGGCTTGAACTCTCCCTTTTGCTAGCTCTGCTCCAGGCCAGCATCCATTTATTTCCCTCTTCCCAGCAAGCGTCAACTGGTAATTTATGGCTCCTTGTTCCCTTTAGAAACCTGTTTAAATAACTCCAGACAGGCATCAACCCCAACATTCACATATTTGCATGTTATATTATATCAAAAAACACCTCACAAATAACTTCGGATTTGGAAAATATCTCTTAACCAGCAGATTACCTGAAAGAACTTCATGTTTGCTTTAAAACACAGAAATTTTCCTCTCACAAAATGGAAGATGTAAAGCGGTTCCGCAAAATGACATCTTCATTTCCAAGCACATGGCACTTGATCTGATGCTTCCACTGTCGTTGAGCCATTCGAGTTCCATGTTATCTTACATATTTTAAATCCTCTGTGGCCAACATGTCCTCTTTCTCGATCCATGGAAATTCCTGGGAATCACATTACTGTTAATATGTCTCAGTGAATATGGCACAGAAGGAACAGCAGCATTCATGATTAATCAAAACATAAAGATAAGGATATAAAAATATTATCCGAATAAAAACATGAAGAAACATGATAAGTGTACCCTATTTCATACCATTCTGTACATCGGTAATTTAACTGGAATTAGTATTATTGGAATATGGAGTTTAGGAAAAATGGTACATGGATCTTAGAAAAATAGAGGCCTCTGCGTAATCCAAGGTAATTTTTAAAGTAAGTACATTTTCAGCACAGCATGCGTGCCGAAGGAACTTTATTGTGCTGTACGTTTTCGATATTTCTATATTGAATTGCAATATAAATGTATGAAATCAAGCAAAATCAGCAAAACTAAATGTGTAAAGGCATGGTGCTCGCAAACACTGAAGATATTAAAGTTGCCCTAAAACACACACGGGGGAAAATACAATGGGTAACCACTAGAACAAAGAGCAAAGCAATGACAACATATGAAGTAATACACATCAAAGGAAGTAAATTAACATTTAAACCCCAGTTCCAGTTTTATTCCAAAAACGATGGATTCTGCAAAACATCTCTGGCTAAACCGACGTGATATCTGAGAGTCTTTGATGAAACATCCGATTGATTAATTTGGTAAATAACTCTATCTGAGTCTACTGTAATATAAATTATAGGTGGAAGAACACTAGAGCACTTGTAGTCGTGGCCGAGTGGTTAAGGCGATGGACTAGAAATCCAGTGGCGTTTCCCCGCGCAGGGTCGAATCCTGCCGACTACCTGTTTATATCGGTTTTGATTCCCTGATTCCCTTGCACGGATATATATTGTAAAAGTAAACTCCGATCACTGTTCGCCGCCTGCAAAACCAGCAACATCCCCTGTTTTCCACATTTATCTGGGTGGCCTCTACTATGCAATCGGTCAGCCGCTGTTCGGCAGTTATCCGAAATGTTGGTGGTTCAAGCCTATCCAGGGGCGCTGTTGATCCAGTGGCCTTTGCTGTCCGTTTTGTGCGCGCCTTGTTGTCCCTAATGCATTCATTAGAAAAGACATATATCCACATAGAGAAAACAGAACACTACCACGACCTGTCTTGCTTACATTCATGTTGCTATAAGCTGAATATATAGTACATGGACGATAAAACAGGCAGAAACTAGTACAGGGCACCAATGCATTTCATGTTTAAATTTATATTATTGCCACTTGAATCAGAGGGATAAATTCACTCAACTTCACTCACACCAACACGGATCGTTTCCACAACTCACTTTCAAACTCGACGTTTCATGCTGTCGACATTTTTGCTTTGTTATTATTATTATGACTTTCTCAGCTCAGGCTGGTAAAACCTGAACGGATTGCCGAGTGGCGTATAGTCTAGTGGTTTTCAGGAGATTTACAGAAATATTAGTTTGTTATCATTACTGTTTAATACTATTGTGTAGGGGCTATGAGATGATAGTTTTTGATATTACATTGGGACATTCTACACCCTGTTCATGCTCAATAGTCTTTAAATTTATTCTTTTAATTCAGCATATTTCTGTTGTTTTTCACTTATTGGTTGTTGTATGTTATGTGTGTTTGCAATGGCCATATCGATTATGTACGTTATTACTGCTTTTTCATCCTGAAATATTATATATCTAGACGGTTATTATGGATTGTCCGATCTGTAATAATGGATCAGACAAAAATTAACGTGTGGGACTCTGACCCTAATCTAGAACAGATTTGTATTTATAGTAATGTGTTTTGTCTTTTATGAGTTTGTATTTTAAAGCAAGATTTTGATAACTGATGTTTGTCAATTGATTGTCCCCTGTAAGTAATCAGATTGAGTTAAACTGCTGCTCAATCCTGTTATGTCTTGGATTGTTCCTGGTGAATCTTTTCATTTTCTGCATTCATCGTCATTAATTTGTAGGACTTTTATTATGTATTTCAAATATTTTTCGGTTAACCACCTGGCCCTGTATAACCGCAAGGAGCCAGTCTGTTTCTGGGAAGACGTCTCCAACTCTGAGCCAAGCGTTCCATGTTTCCTTCTTCACAATTTGTCTGCTCAGGTCATGGGGATGTTTTGCTTGGAGGGATGCTCCCCATTGGTTAACTTTATATTATTTTTTATTTTGATTTTACGTTTTTATATTTTCACAGTCTGTTATGCTTTCTACATTGATTGTCCGTCTTGCGTGCACTCATTCACTGATTATATTCTGTTTCTTTGCACTTACTTTAAATACCCGCAAGAAAACGCTCCTAATGGTAGCATATTTGTGCTTTTGTAATGAATTTCTTTTGAACTTGGAACTGTTGTGCGCTGCTGCACAGGTCCCTAACCCTTGGTGCCCTCTAGTGGACGGTGGCTGCCTCACGGATCTCACTGCGACTCTCCAGGTCTTTTTGTGAACCCAGGAGCCCGGATGTTTCACTTCTTGTTCACATCAACGTGCAAATTAAATAAAGCAACGACTTGCTGCTCCACTGCGAAGTTCACGCACGTCGGTGACATTTGTACAAAGGGAAACAAATTTAATGTTTAGCACACAAAACGCTGGAGGACCTCAGCAGGTCAGTCAGCATCTATGGAGAGGAATAACAAATCGGAGTGTTAGGCCGTGTTCCTTCATCTGTACTTGAAAGGAGGTGGGAAGAAGCCAGAATAACAAAGCGGGGAAAGAGAAGGAGTTCAAGCTACAAGGTGATAGTTCAGGCCAGGTGAGGAGCGAATGTAGATATGTTGGGGAAAGGGGAGTTTTGAAAACTGGGAAATGATTGTTGAACCCAGGTAAGAATAGACCCAGGTAGACGTGCGAGGAAAAGTGAATCCCGAATGGAAAATTAAAATAAAGAATGGAAAAATTACCGGGTTAGGGAAATCGATGTTCATTCTATCAGTCTGAGGGCTATCAAACGGTATATGAAGTGCCGCTTCTCCACCCGAGATTGGCTTCATTGTGACAGTAGAGGAATCCATGGTCCATCATGTCAGAATGTGAATGGGCAGCGGAGTTAATATGTTTGACCATTGGGAAATCCTGCTGGTTGCGGACGGAGCAAAGTTGCTCGACGAAATGGTTCCCCAATCTAACTTGCGTATTGAGTAGAGGTCGTATTGGGAACACCCGATACACTAGATGGCCCAGGCAAACACACAGCTGAAGTATTTCCTCACCTGGAAGGACAGTTTGGGACCCTGAAAGTTGTGAGGAGCAGGTGAATGGACAGGCGCAGCACTTCTTCCGTTTGGATAAACTCCGGAAGTGAACTCAGAAGGTAGTGTGTAGTCGTGTCCGAATTGTTTGGCGATGCACCCGGGATGCATTAAAATTTCCTCGTGCAGCTTCGAGTCAATAGACAATAGAGAAAGGACAATAGGTGCAGAAGTAGAACATTCGGCCCCTCGAGTCTGCACCGCCATTCTGAGATCATGGCTGATCATTCACTATCAATACCCAGTCCCTGCCTTGTCCCCATATCCCTTCATTCCCCTATCCATCAGATAACTATCCAGCTCCTTCTTGAAAGCATCCAGAGAATTGGCCTCCACCGTCTTCCGAGGCAGTGCATTCCACACCTCCACAACTCTCTGGGAGAAGAAACTCTTCCTCAACTCTGTTTTAAATAACTGATCTCTTATTCTCCATCCATGCCCTCTGGGACTGGACTCTCCTCCTCAATCCATGCCCTCTGGTACTGGACTCTCCTGTCCTGATAACTGTGTATTTCCAGCATTTTCTGTTTGATATTGTCTGTGACTCTCTGATGCAAACCGGTCATGTGGACTGTAAAAATCGGGTCCAGCCCAGCAGCGATTGTTCTTCACGATCTGCAGCACAGAATTGAACGATTTATTCTTACTTTCCACAAAACCTGCCTCTGTGTCGCATCGCTGAGCGCGTTCGGCTGTTAACCGAAAGGTTGGCAGCTAATGATCCGGCAGATGTTTCTTCTCTGTTTTGTTTCATTGCCAGCTGGGAAACGCTGCGCTTACCGTAGGCCGGGGTTCCCTTCTGCTGCCGCGATGGGACTTTGAACTGTTATAATTCAGATACGTGCCGAGATAGAGTGAAAACCTTCGCCGTTCATACTGTTCATAAGGATGAAATCATTACACAGTGCATTGAGATCGCACAAGGTAAAGCAATAACACAAAGCAGAATAAAGTGCAACAGTGACAGGGAAAGAACAGTACAGGTACATAATAAGCTACAGCATCATACCGAGGTGGATTGTGAGGTCAAATGTACACATTATCGTACTGCGAAACGATTCAGTAGACAAAACTGCGGGACTGAAACGTTCTTTCAGGCGTTTGTGCTTTCCGCCCGATGGAACAGGGAAAAGGAGATAATATCCAGGATGCAGGTGTCTTTGGTCAGACATCTGTCTGTTCGATTTGTCCAGAAAGTGTTTCCTCGAGCGGAGTCCTTGGAACTAACGGACTGGCCGGAACTAGTGTTGTGTTTTTCATTTAATTTGGGGTCCTCGATCGTTCAGCCGTAGTCCAGTTGGTTTCATCTCAGATGAAGGATATGAATTCAATCTCTGATTTACAACACTGAATGATAATTAATAAAACGCTTAGACTCACAGATAATCGCCCATGAATTAGTGTGTGTGTGGTCGACTTGGTCCCAAGAGTTCCATGCCCATTGTGCTCTGAAAGAGGTTATTTTTATAGCCTGAAATTGTAGATTTTTAAATGGCCGAGAATCGAACTCAGGTCTACTGGTTCGAAAGCAGTTATGCTCATCACTATACCGCAATCGCCTGATGATCGATTGGAGATTCGGGCAGTGAACCGTCTCCTTTGCTATAAGATTCAGTTCTGTAACTCGCTTATTAGTTTCCGAGCTGCTTTCTGAAGGATCATTCCTCACTCCGTTGTTGTTCCTATTCCGACCAGTGGATGTCGCGTCATTCCCACAGACCGGAGAAACACAACACTCTGTGTTTGGACTGCAGGGTAAAGCAAATCAAGTCAAGTCACGTTTGTTGTCATGCCGACCATAACTGCAGGTACAATACATTGTAAAAAATGAGGCAACGTTTTACAGGACCATAGTGTGACATGACACAGTACAAAAACTAGACGGATCTACGAAAATATAGCATAGACTGAAAAAAAAAACAACAGCCTCACTAGACTACAGACCTACCCAGGACTGCGTAAAGTGCACTAAACAGTGCAGGCATTAATATAAATAATATACAGGACAATAGGGCTGTAAGGTGTAAGTCCAGGCTCTGGGAATTGAGCAGTCTGATTGCTTGGGGGAAGAAACTATTACATAGTCTGTTCGTGAAAGCATGAATACTTCGGTGCCTTTTCCCCAACGGCAGGAGGGAGAAGAGTTTGCAGTCCTTCATAATCATGATTGCTTTCCGGATGTAGCCTGTGTTGTAAATGCCCGTGATGGCGGGAATAAAGAGCCCGATGATCTTCACTGCTGACCTCACTATCCACTGCAGATTCTTGCGATCCGAGATAGTGCAATTTCCAAACCAGGCAGTGATGTGATGCAGCTGTTCAGGATGCTCTCAATACAACCCCTGTAGAATGTGATGAAGTGTGGTGAAGCGGGGGGGGGGGAGGGTGGGCTGGAGTTGGACTTTACTCAGATTTGCAGAAAGTAGAGATGCTGCTGGACTTACTTTGCTATGGAGCTAGTGTTGGGGGACCATGGGATATTCTCCGCCAGGTGAACACCAAGTAATTTGTTGTTCCTAACGATCTCTACTGAGGAGGCGTCGATGTTCAGCGGGCAGTGGTCGCTCCGTGCCGTCCTGAAGTCAACAACCATTTGTCTTGTTTTGTTCACATGACGTTGCTCCTGATCTGGACTGACTGAGGTGTCCCAGTGAGGAAGTCTATTATCCAGTTGCAGAGGGAAGTGTGCAGGCCCAATAGGCTCAGCTTTCCTATCAGTTTCTGAGGGACGATTGTGTTGAATTCTGAACTGAAGTCTATGAACAGCATCTAAACGTATAAGTCTTTTTTGTCCAGGTGGGTTAGTGCCAGCTGGAGGGTGATGGCCATGTCATCGTCTGCTGAGCGGTTGGGATTGTACGCAAACTGCAGGGGGTCCAATTAGGGGGGGCAGCAGGGTCCTGATATGCCTCATGAAGAGCTCTTGAAACACGTCATGATGATAGACTTAAGTGCATCGGGACGGTAGTCATTTAAGCACGACACTGTAGATTTCGGCACGAGAAAGATGGTGGCGGCCTTGAAGCACGTTGGAATGGTGGCGCTGCTCAGGGAGATGTTGTAGATGTCAGTGAGAGCATCTGCTAGCTGGTCTGCACATCCTCTAAGCACTCTACCAGGAAAGTTGTCTGGTCCAGCATCCTTCCGTGGGTCGACCCTGCTCAGGGATCTTCTCAAATCGACCACGGTGAGACACAGCTCCTGGTCATTTGTAAGGGGTTTGTGGGTGGGCTTCCTCGCCGCCACGACATTTTTCACCTCAAAACGGGCGTAGAAGTTATTCAGCGCATCAGGGAGGGAGACATCACCCGTACTGTCTGCTGATATCCTGTAATTGGTGATATCCTTCATGCCCTTCTGCATGCGCAGCGTATTGCTGCTGCCCTGGAAGTGGCTGTGAATTCGATCGGCGTGTGCACGCTTTGCCACTCTGATGGCCAGGTAATATTTGGCCCTTGCGGTTGTTAGGGCTGCCTTGTCGGCTGCTCTGAATCCGGAGTCACGGGTCCTCAGCAACGCACTGACCTCCACGGTCATCCATGGCTTCTGGTTAGCGCGTATAGTGATGGTCTTGGACAGAGTAACATCGTCAATGCACTTGCTGATGTAGCTAGTCACTGATGCCGTGCACTCCTCTGAGTTGTTAGAGTCGCCATCAGTTGCAGCCTCCCTGTACATGTGCCAGTCAGTGTGCTCAAAACAGTCTTGAAGAGCAGAGACAGCTCCTGCAGGCCAGATTTTCACCTGCTTCTGAACTGGTCTGGAGCGCCTGATGAGCGGTCTGTATGCTGGGATTAGCATAACAAAGACGTGGTCTGAGTAACCGAGGTGTGGGCGGGGCTCCGCCCGGTACCCGTCGGGGACATTTGTATAAACTAGGTCCAACTAGGGGGAGACTAGGTCTCCCCCCCACCCCCCCACCTCGTTGCAAAGTATACATACTGATGGAATTTGGGGAGCCAATCGACTGTTGACAGAATCGGCGCTAGAAATGGTTCCCTACCTCAGGCATCAGCGAAGGGAAAAACAAATCCTGTTTAGAAATGTTTCAAACAATTGAAAAAACTCGCAGTTGGACGTTAATGGGACCCCTTCCTTTGGCCAGTCATTGAACTCATTAACTGACTGAATCGCTAAAGCATCCTGACACCCCTCCAGTCACACAGTGTGAAAGGCGCCTGCTCTACACCCAACAAACAGACATCAAAGTGACTCTGTGAGCTCTCTTATACCTTGACATACGTATGATCGCCGTGATGAAGGGTCTCAGACAGAAAAGTCGACTGTTTATTCTTTTCCTTTGATGCTGCCTGGACTGCGGAGTTCCTCCAGCATTTTGAGTGCATTAATTTGATTTCCAGCATCTACTGATTTTCTCTTGTTTGTAATCCCTGTGACAGATTCCGTCCCCTCCTTTATTTCTCATTAGTGTGGTGGTTAATCTCCCCTCCAATCAATCGGTAGACTAGGGTTCGATTCCCTGTCGCGGTGACCTTTTTCCTGCTGGAAATGAAAACTGGAAATACAGGAGAATTTTTTGAATAAAACAAACTGTGTTGAAGTGGTCATTTAGAATATGAAACAACCCAGACTGTAGACAGCCCTCGACGGGTGGGTTTACGGAAGATGGTGGAGGCCAATTCTCTGGATGCTTTCAAGTAGGAGCTAGATAGATATCTGATGGATAGGGGAATCAAGGGATATGGGGACAAGGCAGGGACTGGGTATTGATAGTGAATGATCAGCCATGATCTCAGAATGGCGGTGCAGAATCGAGGGGTCGAATGGTCTACTTCTGCACCTGTTGTCTATTGATTATTGTCTATTGTTTATCGAGAACGTTGTGTTCAGCATCATTTCTCCAGTAATCCCTGAACGGGTCTATAATTGAGAGCCGTTCGGCGTAACACTCGGTCACCGATTCCGTCACTTCGAAACATTAAATAAGGTCTGTTGCAGTAAGATATAAGCTCTCACACTTCCCAGCGCTCATGCCGATTCCCTTATTGTGTCCTAGTGACTGTAGAATGCATTGAGAACAGCTGAAACACTTTGGAAAGAACTATGCCAAGTGGACAATATGTTTAATGCCCGGTTTAAATCCGCCCTGACCGTTCCGCAGACTCGGACACTCCGAACAGACGCTCAGAAAGTGAATTGAGGGAAGGAACAGCGATGTTTCTCTCTATGACGTCATTCAAACATGAGCGAATGCGCAGCGTCGTTCCGCCCCTTGACCTGATTGACAGGACAACAGAACATGTGCCCGGGAGCGGTTTTACAGCAGCCGGGAATAGATTGTTCCTGTGCCCGGGAGTAGGGCGCTACCATTGTCCTCCTCCCACCAGCAGCCTATAGCTCAGAGAAAAGCTTTACAGACAGGCTTTGAGATCGGCACTGAGTCCGGAGATGGCGGTTGTGAGGAAGAGGCGGAGTGTAACAGCGACTGAACTCGGAGTGAGTGGGTAGAGAGAAGCTATTTCAGTGCTGAGGTAGGTAGGGCGGTGAAGGTGGGGTGGGAAGGAGCAGACGGTGAGGTGCATTGCTGCCTCTTCTCCCCATACCAGGGGGGAAATCCATGTTAGTCCCAGTCTCCTGGTGTTTGTTTTTGCAGGACACGGAGCCGGACAGGTTTACAAAGACCGGCTGTCGCAGCATCCCCGAGAGAAGTGTGGCGGACAAAGTTTACGCTGGCAACACACACAAAATGCTGGTGAAACGCAGCAGATCAGGCAGCATCTATAGTAAGAAGCACTGTCAACTTTTGGGCCGAGACCCTTTGTCAGGACTAACTGAAAGAAAAGATAGCAAGAGATTTGAAAGTAGGAAGGGGATGGGGAAATCCGAAATCATAGCGGAAGACCGTAGGGTGTGGGGTGAAGATAAGAGCAGGGAAAGTGGTAGGCAAAAGGGATACAGAGCTGGAGAAGGGAAAGGATGAAGGGATAGGAGGCCAAGGGAGAAACAAAGGGGGATGAGAGCACCAGAGGGAGATGGAGAACAGGCAAACGACTGATGGGCAGAGGGAGTAAAAAGGAGAGGTGGGAATAAATAAATCAGGGATGGGGTAGTTAGGGGAGGAGGGGCATAAACGGAAGTTATAGAACACAATGTTCATGCCATCACGTTGGAGGCTACGTAGATGGTATATAAGGTGTTGTTCTTCCAACCTGAGTGTGGCTTCATCTCGACAGTAGAGGAGGCTGTGGATTGAAATAACAGAATGGGAATGGGACGTGGAATTAAAATGTGTGGCCACTGGGAGATACTGCTTTCTCTAGCTTTCTCTGTCTGTCTACGGACCCAGAACAGGACCACTACAATCCAGTAACGTTGCCCAGTCTCTTTCATCCTTCAACGCTGGCCGATGGTATTTATTTGGTACTACATTCACCGAATTGTAATAATCGCTTGACAGTGTTTGTTCAGACTACAGACACCATTTATATGGAAAGGGGACTTCCTGGAATAATCAATACAGTAGGCCAGCCAGTCGACTGTGGCAGTGCCATCATCAGAAGTTGTGATATCACTTGTGACATAGGTATTGTACGTACAGTTACCTAAATCTGATCCCATTACCCGTAGTTGCAGTAACAGACTTCATGTTCATGCTCATGAAGCAGCTTCACAGATGAGGATTCAGCAGTCAATTATAAGAAATTTAATACCACCGTTCAAAACAGTTCCATTGGCAAGTGTAATTTCTCGGGGCAGTTTAGTCCAGTGCTCCCTTCACAGACCTAACATTGTTACCAAAGTAAAACACAGTCTCAATTTTGCCCGAAACTCGTCACCTCCATCTCGCCTTCAACAGGGCGCTGGCATCGATTGAAGCTTGTGTCCTCCTTGCTCTCAGCAAAGGAACCGCAGTCTCGCCTCGGTTCAGTCACATCGAATTGTCTTCGATTCCAAAGGGAAATTACAGACTATTACGTACGATGGTCAACCCACAGAAATTGCTGATAGAACTCAGCAGGTGAGGCAGCATTTACGGAAGAAGTACTTTTTTCCATAGATGTTGCCAGGCCTGTGAAGCTCCTCCAGAATTTTGTGTTTGTTGCTCGAATTTCCAGCATCTGTAGATTTTCTCTTGTTTCCGAATTGCGATGATCGTTTGCCAGAAAACGTGTGGTGAAAAAACAGCAATGAACCTCAGGATAATGACCACCACTCCCTTCCACTGAAGATGAAAACCATCCCTTTGGTATCGATCACCGCTGCACAGATGAAGTCCCAGTGATTGGGTAAATGCAAGCGTGCATTTTCCATGGGGGATGGGAGGGACTACAGCCAGAGGGCATGAGTTAAAGGTAAAAGGCGAAATTTCAGGAGAACAGGAAGGAAAATTCTTCACTCAGATGTTTGTGAGAGTGTTGGGACGAGCTGCCAGAATGAGTGGTGCATGCAAGTTTGATTTCAATATTTAAGAGAAGTTCGGATGGGCATGTGGATATAGGGATATGGAGCGATATGGTCCCAGTGCAGTTCGATGGGATTAGGCAGCTTAATTGATGCAGCACGGATCAAATCGAACAAAGAGCCTGTTTCTGTGCTGCACTTTTCTATGACTCCATGA
Organism: Hypanus sabinus; assembly: GCF_030144855.1. Lineage (NCBI taxonomy): Eukaryota > Metazoa > Chordata > Chondrichthyes > Myliobatiformes > Dasyatidae > Hypanus > Hypanus sabinus. The sequence goes on from NC_082736.1 coordinate 13,161,653, forward strand.
ATCTATGATCCAGAACCTTGAAACCCTGCCCCTGCACCAGCTCCGCATCCACACATTCATTCACACCTGAAAACTCAAACAGGAATATTAGTCTTCAAATCCCAACCACACCCCCAATAAAAATAACCATGACGCCAACAAGAAAGAAAACACTTTCTTAAAAAAGAAAACTGAAGGATAATAATATAAACTGCAGTCATCACGAATGTCTTCGAATTTCGAAAATTCTGTATCCTCCGTCTGCATCACGGAGCCCGTACTCCGTACAGTGACAGCTCATACTCAGTCCTTCTGTCGGGCCTTCAGACACATAGGCGTGATCTCACGACCGATGAGTCCTCTCACTGAAATTGTCACAGATAATCCATACACAATTCTCCATTGTGTATAATTCAATGCAGGAAACAGGTTCCAACGAGACTCGAACTCGGATCGCTGGATTCAGAGTCCAGAGTGCTCACCATTACACCATGGAACCAGATGTGCTCATGCGAACAACAAAAAAGAAGATGAATCGTAGGGTAGTATGTGGTGACTCGTGAAAACATTGATAATATATTTACATTGAACTTTATACTTCATAGAGCATGTCTTGTGAGGACATGTTGAGGAAGCGAGCAGTCTTCTGTTTGGAGGGACCAGGATGAGACGTGACTTGAAAGAGATATGCAAGATGCTGACTGACTGAAAGAGCTCAGTCAGTCCAGATCGGGAGCAGCATCTCCAAGACCATCATACTGAGCACGGTGGCTCCCCAGGGCTGTGTGCTTAGTCCACTGCTGTTCACTCTGCTGACCCGCGACTGTGCAGCAATACACAGCTCGAACCACATCATCAGGTTCGCCGATGAGACGACCGTGGTGGGTCTCATCAGCAAGAACGACGAGTCAGCATACAGAGAGGAGGTGCAGCGGCTAACGGGCTGGTGCAGAGCCAACAACATGTCTCTGAATATGAACAAAACAAAAGAGATGGTTCTTGACTACTGTAGGGGACGGAGCGACCATACTCCGCTGAACATCGACAGCTCCTCGGTAGAAATCGTTTAGAGCATCACATTTTTTGGTGTTCACCTGACGGAGAATCTCACCTGGTCTCTCAACACCAGCTCCATAGCCAAGAAAGCACATCAGTTTTCTGCGAAAGCAGAGAAAAGTCCATTTCCCACCCCTGTCATCACCACATTGTACGGATGTTCCGGGAGCATCCTGAGCAGCTGCATCACTGCCTGGTTCGAAATCTGCTTCGTATCCGATCACAAGACCTACAGCGGATAGTAAAGTCGGCTCAGAAGATCATCAGGGTCTCTTTTCCCGTTATTACAGACATTTACACTACACGCTCCAGCCGTAAATCCAACGACTCTGTGAATAACCTCACGCACCCCTCATGCAAAATCTTCTCCCTCCTGTCATCTGGAAAAAAAATACCAAAGCATTCGGGCACTCACGACCAGACTGTGCAACAGTTTCTTCTACCAAGGCACCAGAATCTTTAATACTCAGCGTCTAGACGGACATCTGCATCATTTATTATTATATTAAAATTTGTCCTCTACTGTGACTACTGTCTTATTTATTAATTATTGTGCAACCCTGCACTATTTTGTGCCCTTTACGTAGTCATGTGTAGGTCTGTAGTCTAGTGTAGATCTTATGTTTTCTTACACAGTATGGTGTGGCCTTGTGTTGTCTCACTTAGTCTGGTTTATTTTTGTCCTGTTTCATGAAGCACCATGGTCCTGGAGGAACGTTGTTTCGTTTATACTATGTACTGCACCGGCGGTTTATGGTCGAAATGACAATAAAAAGCGACTTGATTTGACTTGCTGATAGAAGGCATGTATTGATTAGACAGCCCGAACATTTCCCTTCGTGTGGAAGTTACGGGAAAGAGGGGAGGGAGGTGTAATTTTAAGGTGATTGGAGGAATGCATAGCAGTGCGGGATGCCATAGGTTATTTTTTCACTCTCAGAAACTGAATGGAATTCACAGCTAGGGGTAGTGTTAGAAGCAGATAGAATAGACACATTTAAGTGACCTTGCATTGGGCCATGTCTCTTGCAGCTGAGGAATTTCTGTGAGAGACTATTTTGAAAACAGTCACCCCAAATAATTACACAATCCTTAGGTGGAATCTACTAATCTGAGGGCAAGATAATGGGAACTGTGTTTGGCAGGAAATGGGGAGTTTAGACGCTGGGAGCTGTTGTTATTGACTAAACTGACATCTGACCTCTGGGACTTATTTGCAGTCGTGCTGTTCAGGAATGTTGCAAATTCAGTCAAAAAGGAAAACGAACCACAAGGAATATTCAGTAAGTGGAACTTATACAAGGCCATTGATAAATTTTCAATATATGCAAATTATTCGGAGAATCAGTAGTACGGAATGATGCTTGGGGAGGGGGAATGATTTTACATATCTAGACTGAGGAGAATAGCAAGGCACTTTGCACATACATTAATAACAAGAAGGACTTCACAGGGAAGGTAGGAAAGTGGAACATCTCAGGGGCAGAGAACAGTACGTATTCCTGGTGCCAGAGGTTTTGATTAGTTCATGTCAATATTCCTGAAACTGAAAGTGACGCAGTAAGGAAAGTTCAGGAAGATACGCGGATATTCCACGGCATGTTTATAGCAAGCTGCAGGGAGCGTTGGGACTCTCACCAGACTGGATGGGATACATCAGAGATTACTGGGTGAATGAGGCAGGATAGCAGATTTCTGCGGCATTCATGGAGATTTTTGTAGATTATTTTAATTGCACAGGTGACTCTCTCTTTAGCCAGCGGCTTAATATAGTGGGTGATAACTCCCGGCCCGGACAAACTGAAGAAATCGTTTGGGTGGATGCTGCGCGATGTGTCACCTGTTACAATTCAGTACGGAAATAACAATCAATACTCAATATCCGTTTAAACGATTAGGCTTTATCGTTCTTACTTTGACTATATGGTTAGTAAAAAAAGAACGAAAAAAAGAAAAGGGTCTAATCTTATGAAACAGTCTGTTGCACAAAGTTGGAGCTCACCGATAAGCCAATTGTCCTCCATTAAACTCCTTCGATCGTCGCTGCCCTTCGGGCCCTCGCTCGAAGACCAACTCGCCCGGTGGTCTATCAAATCTCTCCAATCGCGTCTGCCTCCTCATCACTCCCCCGCCAAAAGACTGGGAAATTCTCTCTTCCAGCTCACAAGAAACAACATTATCTGGTCATAACCCAAACGTTGCATCTACAGAGAAACCATTACATTATCAGTGAAACCCTACAGCATGTTACACACCGGTTTTTGCAGAGGACTGTTGATGAGCCAATAGTGTTTCCCTGTTTAACAAGGTAATAGAGACAGTCCAGGAAATGGTTGACTCGTGCATTAATCCTCACATTAATTTTTAGAATCAACTGACATCGGTAAAGGCATTTTTTTCAGGGTAGCCAACATGGCATTGTGTGGGGGAGATTATAGTTTACAAACATGATCACATATTTTATGTAAAATGGTTGATGAGGGCCGGACTGTGGAAATTGCATTAATCGAAATTGAAAAGCTTTCAACAAGGCTTTTCATGCTAGGCTCATCCAGATCATTTTGGCTCGGTGGAGATTGCAAACAGAAAGCAATGTTTGAAGGCTCTAACTGGAGATCTGTGGACAGAGGCGTTCCAAGAAAATCAGTGCTGGGAACAGAATTTGAATTGAACTGAACTGAATTGTATTGTCTTTATTTTTTGTATCCTTTACTTGCATGAGGAGTAAAAATCTTTACGTTACCTCGCCATCCAAATGTACAATGTTCAATCATGGTAATTTACAATAATTTATAATAAATAGAACAGGTAATGTATTATAGTGTGCACTCAACTCAGCGTGAGTTTATTCTTCTAATGCCCTGGTGAAGAAGCTATCCCGGAGACATTTGGAAGGAACTATTATGATGCGATATATCTTCGCGGATGGTAGCCGCTAGAATAGATTGTGGTTGGAAAGGCTTGGGTCCCCAATGATCCTACGGGCCCTTTATACACACCTGTCCGTGTAAACGTCCTGAATCATGGAGTCGGAGGGGGGGCGGGTGGTTCAGAACGATAGATGATAAGTATGCAGATGATACTATGGTAGTTGGCGTTGTGGATAAGTAAGTTTTCAAAGTTTGCAGGCAGAATTATGCCGGTTAAAAGAGTGGGCTGAGGGATGGCAGATGGAGTTTAATACTTATAAGTGTGAGGTGCTACACTTTGATAGGAATACTCCAAATAAGACATACATGGTAAATGGTAGGGCATTGAAGAATGCAGTAGAACAGAGTGATCTAGGAATAATGGTGCATAGTTCCCCGAAGGTGGAATCTCATGTGGATAGGATGGTGAAGAAAGCTTTTGGTATGTTGGCCTTTATAAATCATAGCATTGAGTATAGGAGTTAGGATATAATGTTAAAATTGCACAAGTCATTGGTAAGGCCGAATTTGCGGTATTGTGTACAGTGCTGATCACCGAATTATAGGAAAGATATCAACAAAATAGACCGAGTACAGAATAGATTTAACAGAACGCTACCTGGGTTTCAGCACCTAAATTTCAGGGAAAGATTGAACAATTAGGTCTTTATTCTTTGGAGTGTAGAATGTTGTGGGGGACATGATAGAGCTATTTAAACTTATGAGGGGGACGTGGGTAGGTTTTCTCCATTGAGAGTGGGAGAGATTCAAACAATAGGACATGCGTTGAGACTTAGTGGATAAAAGTTTAAGGGTAACACCAGGCGGAATTTCTTTACTCAGAGAGTCGGAGCTATGTGTAAAGAGTTTCCAGTAGAAGAAGTAGAGGTAGGTTCGCTTTCGTCATTTAAAGCAAAATTTGATAGGTATCCGGACAGGAAAGGAATGGAGGGTTATGGGCTGAGTTCGGGACAGTGTGAGTAGGTGAGAGTAAGCGTTTGGCACGGACCGGAAGGGCTGAGATTGCCTGATTCCGTGCTGTAATTGTTATATGATTCTATGGTTATACAGATCTTCTGGGCTGTCTGTACCACTCTCTGCAGACTCCTGCGAACGAGGGAGGTACAGTTCCCATCCCATGCTGCGATGCAGTCAGTAAGGATGCTCCCAATTCTGCCACTGTAGAAAGTTCTTAGGATTTGGGAGACTATACCAAACTTCCTCAAATGTCTGAGTTGAATGTGGTGCTGTTTGTAAGTTTTTCACCAGAAGAGCCGGTGTGCACAGACTATGTGAGGTCCTCAGTGATGTGCATGCCGAGGAATTGGAAGCGGTTTAACCTCTCAACCCCAGATCCACTGATGTCAACAGGGTTTAGGCCGTCTCCGTTCCTCCTGCAATCCGCAAGCAACGACTTTGTTTTTGCGACATTGAGCGAGAGATTGTTTTCTTGACAACACTGTGTCAGAGAAATGACTTTTCCCTGCAGGCCACCTTGTTACTGTTTGAAATTAGGCCAATCAATGTAGTGTCGTCAGCGAATTCAATTAGTATATTGGAGTTGTGTATGGCGATACAGACGTTGGCGTACAGGAAATAAAGGAGAGGACTCAGTAAGCAGCCCTGAGGGGCTCCTGTATTGACAGTCAGAGGGTTTGAGATTAGGGAGCCCTCTCTTACAACATGCTGATGATCTGATAGGAAATCCAGGATCCCGCTGCACAAGGCAGGGTCAGGGCCGAGATCTCAGTGCTTCTTGTCCAGCCTAGATGGAACTATGGTGTTAAATGCTGAACTGTAGAATCCAAGACAGCATTCTCACATAAGTATCCTTCTTTTAATTACAAATTAATATAAATTACAAATTGCACATTTAGACGAAGACATAGCGTAAAGGCTCGTACTCCTCATGTGAAGGATACACGAAATAAAGTCAATTAAATTCAATTCAATTCAGCTCAATTATCTTCAATTCAATTGTGTTGCTTGCGATCTTTATGAATGGTTTGGCTGTGAAAGTAGAAGGCGCAATTAGTTTGCAAATGATGTAGGTAGCGATATAAAACTGCAAGTGGGTGATCAAGCAGTGTGTGCTGAGGAATCGCCAACGGCATTCAATCCAGATACATGTGAAGCACAGCATTGTGGGAGATGAAACCAGTTTAGGATTTATACAGTGTAGGCTGGAGCCCCGGGGAGTGTTATGGTAAAGAGGGGCCGAGGAGTGCAAAGGGCACAGTTCACTGAACGCGTGTCAGAAGTAGATAGCGTAATCAGTCAGGGCACTAAGTGAATAAACGAATAAGGAATGTTGTTGCAGTTATGTAACACGTGGCTGAGGTGTTTCTGAGAATATTCTGTATAGATTTCTTCATTTGTCTATAGAAATGTTGGTATTAAATCATAAAAATAATTCAGGACACAGTCAGCAGATCGTTGCTGGAATTGAGGGACATTATTAAAAGAAAGTTGCATATGCCCTGGAATGTAGATCAAGGAACGATTTGAGACATGTATACAAGATCATAAGGGGCATGGGTAATGTGAGGCTTAGTTTTTTTTCCCCAGCAAGGGGGTGATTCAAAACAAGAGGGCATTGGGTTGACAACAGAGCTGAGAGGTTTTAAAGTTTTAAATGTTGAAAGATTATAAACGGATTGCCTTTGTGTTTAATGATTCGAGATGGAAATTTTTCCATCAGTAGATGCAGAGCGTTCTGTGACAGTGCATAATTTGTCTACCTGGATGTTGGACAGAAGGTGGAGTAAAGTGGAACTGGACGAGCACTTTGGAACTCCTCAGCAGAGAACACAGGATGTTTTAAATTAGTTCCGAGTAGGGATACGTTTTGTCAGGAAATAAAGGCCATGTCATTAATTTAATTATCATTGACAGGATCTGGGAAGTGTAGATCGAGATAAATTATAGTACTGTACCTCACAGAAGTCCACAATCCTTTGTTCACGTAAATGAGTATTACAACTATGGATTTTGATCAATTTAATTGCATCTTTATTTATGAATCATATTCCCGAAGAACCTGATGATTCCAGGGGCATCACAGAAGGTGTGTCCAGAGGCATCTGTAGACGTACGTTCATCAGTGACAGCCAGCAGGGACTCCGTGACAACACGAGAAGAGTGGTGACGACTGGCGAGTCAGTAACAGCCCGAAGAGACAGCGACCGGGGCAGAACGGACTGGCAACCCAATCTGTGCCCTCTGAGAAGAGGACCGCCACAAAAGCTACGATGAATCTAAAGGAACAATACCCTCAGGGCTGCCCGAGAGGGAAGGAGAACGAGCAGCCCAGTCTGACGATGAGGCAGGAGAAGAGGAGAGCATCTGCTTGACCCAGCTGAAGTGCAAAGAAGATCAAGGCCCTCCCCCGGGCAGAGTGGCATCGGAGGTGACGTCGTGAAAGGCCCGAAAACGTGCTGCCTTTAACGCCAAACCCTTCAGATTCAACAAGGAGTTGCTGGGGCTGAGGCACAGCCTGAAACTGGCCTGTTCGTAGGAAGACATAGATCAATATTTGAAGAAGATTTACAGTGATCCTGAAAGAGAGCAGGAGTTGGGAGACTGCAAAATCCTAATAGATCCCCTGAACCGGATGTCCAGTTCGTCATGTCAGAATTGCAGCTAAAGGAAGTCAAAGAGGTCACCCGCATACCAAGGGCAAGCTCTGCTCCATGACCAAGCAGCACCTCGGACAAAGTGTTCAAGAATTGCACTAACTCCTGCTGCGTCTGTGGAAGATGCGGCGAGTTTTCTGGAGAAGAGCGAAGATCCCAGAAAGGTGAAGAGTGGCTGAAGTGGTCTGGATCCCGAAGGAGGAAAACGCCACCTAGGTATACCAGTTCCGCGTCTTCTCCCCACTGTGTGTCGAGGCGAAGATCTTATTCAGTGCTGTTTCCAATCGGCTGTGCACTTACCAAGCAAATAACACCTATATTGGTACATCAGTCCAGAAAGCTGCATTTCAGGGATGCCGGACTGTCCGGAGCATGCTGGTGTGGTGAAACAATTCATCAGGGATGCCAGAGAGAACAAGGGCAACCTGCCAGTGTTGTGGCTCGACCTCTCAAATGCACATTGCTCCATTCGCACAAGCTGGTGCAGCTCACACTGACCAAACATTACGTCCCTAGCAGAATTAGAAACCTTATCGCTGATTATTACAGCGACTTCCTGGTCAGAGTGTCTAAAGGAGCAATTACATCAAACTGGCACGAAGTGGAGATCGGTATCATTGCAGGATGCACAATCTCAGTGACACTGTTCTCCCTAGCCATGAGCATACTCACTAAGTCTGCAGAACCAGAGTGCAAAGGGCACAGAATGAATTCCACTCAACGGATACCACCCATCAGGGCATTCATGGATGACCTCACAATCACCACAGAATCAGTCACGGAATGCCGGTGGATTCTGCAGGTGCTCGAAAACTGGTGGAGTGGGCCCGGATGCGTTTCAAAACAACCAAATCCAGATCTATGGTGCTGAGGAAAGGGAAGGTGGAGAATAAGTTCTGGTTCAGCATCGCAGGCACAGCCATCCCAATCATTACAGAAAAGCCATTCAAGAGCTTTGCTAAGGTTTTTGAAAGCTCTTTAAGGAACAGGACATCCATTCAGGCGACCTGCAGCATATTGGATGGCTGGCTGAAATCCGACCTGCAGCGAATTGGATGGCCGACAATCTCTGCAAATACAAATATACAAACAAATAAATAATACACATGACAGGAGTTAGAGAGCCGATGACAGTGAGCACATAAGTTGTTCAGAGCTGACGTCAGAGAAGTTAACTACGCAGATTCGTCCAGCTATGACCTCACCAGAACCCAAAAGAACCTACTGGAGTCCAAATGCGGGTGACGGGGTTCGGGCAATGTTGAGTCTGTTTTTTACTTTGGTAACAATGTTAGAGCTGTGAAGAGAGCACTGGACTGAACTGCCCAGATAAATTACACTTCCCAATGGAAATGTATTGAACGATGGCATTAAATTTCTTGTGATGGACTGCATGAATCCTTATCTTTGAAAATGCATCATGAGGATAAGGGTGACGTCTGTAATTGCAACCTCGGGGTATTGGGTTCAGTTGTAGGAAACAATACGTATAAGTCGTCAGTGATATCACAAACTTCTGATGATGGCTCTTACAGAGTCGGCTTGCAGGCCTACTGTATTGAATTTCCCATGGTATCCTCTTTCCAACTAAATGGTGTCTCCAGTTTGAAGAAACGCTGTCAAGGTGTTATTACAATTTGGCATATGCTGTTCCAAATGCACAACATCTGCCAGCGTTGAAGGATGAAGGAGACAGAGCAACGTTACTGGATTGTAGAGTTTCTGTTCTGCGTACCTACCAGACGGGGTCGTGAGAGCATCAGTATGGCCCCAGTATTGCAGTAATTGGATAACAGCGCTTGATTTTCAAGTCTGAAAATCAATGAAATTTTTAACAAAACGCCAGCACGCTGCAAAATCTCCTCTCAAAACTAAACAGCATTAAATGTTCTGTTGGCTGAGAGCGGAGGTAGTTGTGCCATCACTGTCCTGGAATGATCCACAAACATCTTTGATATATCTGAGAATTTCGTCAACTGTTACCATGCAATTCCTGTTAGTATCCCTGCTAGGAAGTTTGTGCAACTCCAGTTTCCGATAGTGAACATTGTTTTAATTTCTTGCCAGACAGCAGTCTATGGAGTGATGACCCAAAGCACGGCTGCCTGCATTATTGATCAACAATCCTCCTCTTCAGGATAGTCGATGACAGGATCACTGAGGAGACCTGAATTCTCTGGGCAATTCAACTGCAGCCACAATCTATGTTGTCCGTTACAGAAAGGAAGGGAAGTGGGAAGAGCTACTGTAAGTCAAGTTAACCCAGCACCTGGGCGAGGAATGTTCACAAACAGTGTGGATTCAACCTCGGCAAGAAAGTTCTTTCTAAACTCTGATTTTCCTTTGCACAGTAGGGGCCTGGAGTCATTATGCGTACCAAAACAAGATGAGGATACAAATGAAGAATTATAGGGTGACAGTTAATGTTGGTCAGTTGTTTTGCTAATGTGGGGATGCCATGAGGGAGTTGATAGCTGACAACAAAAGCCACGGTTTATTCTGGTCGGGGTGATGGACTCAGTCGTTGAGTGTAACAAAGAACGGTGCGGGATGCAGACTCTCCCAGGGAGATTCGAAGAATCAGTCTGAACGCAACGTTTCTTTCTTCTTGGGAGACTCTACCGTTCTGCACTCCGACGAACAAGAGATATTCCACCTTCCCATGGTCAACTAACTGATCACTTCAATGCCAAATTACTTATTCAATTTTATTTGTATTTTTAAGACAATATTGCTCTTGTAAAAGAGCTGTAAAATCAGCGTCTACCCGTCGGGGAATTGAAAACCGGTCTCACGCGTGACAGGCGGGGATCCTAACCACTATACTAACGAAGAACTTCTGTTGGTTCATCATGAACCAAAACATGAAACAGCACAAGAGAATGAAAAGATTTACCTTGATGTTTGTTCACTACAATACTGCAGTCAGTTTCTTCGTGTCCTTCCTAGGGGAATCTCTCAGTTTCCTCCAGTTTTTCAGTCACCGTTTGTTTTCAAGGTTTAGCGAAAGGAACTTTCCATGTTCCGTGTTTCCGTGTTCTTCAACAGATCAATTATATATTCTGGTTTTATAATGCGACAGGCAAAAAGCGATGTGGAGCTCTTGGAATTTTGAAAGGGATCATTTTCACTTCTGTCCGATTCCGAGCGAATTACTAGGAGTTTTGTGTATCCGATCTGTCGCAAGATGGAGACCTCAACTGGACATAACAGGAATTGAGCCAGGGTGGGGAATCACAGTGATCAACCGGATTCAGACACCAGCTCGATCTACAGTCATGCACCACTGAAGATGGGTGAGGAAACAAACCTCCTGCAGAATGATGGAACAATGGTGATATAATGGTGAATTGAGCTGTCTTCCATACAAGTGAAGCAGGAGTGATTTCCGACGATCGCAGTTAGCAGAATTTTCATCTATCATCGAAACTATCAGAAGTAATCAATACATACAACTCGATCTGTGCAGACTTCTATCGGCTGAGTAGTCTAACCCTGTGAACTCGTGTACGAAGTCCAGAAATTGTTTAAATTCATGAATGCGTGCAAAATTATTATTCATCCTGGGCTGGCCAATCGATCAAGGATGGATTTCCTATCTTTCCAATTTTCCCGATTAACCGACCAGTGCAGCTTCCTGCTCTCATTCTAACCCAGACTTCCGCAACAGACTAGAACACATCAAAATATGTCGGATGATGTGTTCACCCTGAATGTCAGTCCAATCACCAATCCCTCTGTCTATTTATACCCTGTGGAATCACTATCCTCACCGTCTGTCTATTACACGATTACATTAAACCCTTTATTGTGATTAATAAATGTAAGATAGAATCACAGAATCGTGCCACCATGAAACAGTCCTTTCGACCCATCACTTCCATGCTGACATTCAGGAGCCAATCTTACCAGAGACCAAAAAAAAACAATTCACTTTTGTTCAATTTCCTTTAGAGCCTTGATTGTCGAGGTGCTTGCCCAGGCAATTCTTTAATGCTGTGAGTGTACCTACCTCCACCTGACACCTGGCTTTTGGAAACTGGAACCAGGAATGGGTTCCAGTTTCCAAACGCCATCTTCATGAATTTCCTCATCTGATGCTGTCTAGGTTTACACACGTCAGGACAGTTTACTAGTAATCTGACAAGGTCCTGCTAATTTGATACGACCTTCATAGATCTCTGTCAACTTCTGCACTCCATGGATACAACCGCACTCTATCCAGTCTCGTTTTATACCAGAACTCTCCATGTCAGGCACAATCTTTCACCAATTCCGCAGCATTCAACACTCTAGTTTGTTTATAGAGTGCGCAGACGTTTCGATTGGCGAATCCACGGTAAATTAGACAAGTCATAAATGGTTTTCACCGAGATGATGAACTTTGACCCAGCACGCTCCCGCTGCGCCACTCTGCTGTTGTTTAAACGGGGTGTTGCGCTGTTCCACTGTGGACGCTTCCTATTCTTTTCTTTCATTTTTATTTATCCGTTCTTTGCTGACGTCACATACTTTCTCTTAATAACTGCTCTTTGTTGATGTTTATCGCGCCTATCTCTCTGCCCGTGTCTCTGTGTATTCTTTTCCATGTTTCCTCACCCCTTCCCCGTTCTGTTATTATCTCTCTGCTGTCTGTGCTTCCACCCATTCGGAGACCTCGTTCCCGACATTTCAGCAATGAACGTATTATGCATTACTTAATCAACACGGTTTCAGTAGCCCTTCTGTCACACATTCTGTTTAACTTCCACCGTGTCCCTTCCGTATTTTCTCTCTTTGTCTCTGGGCTGTTCTTCGGGACAAACATCAATGGGTTGAACAACGAGTTTTTTTTGTCTCGTTGGTGTAAAAATCGGGGACCGAGTCTTTTGGCCTACTCCGGATGCTCCGGGAGCGGATCTGTTATTCATTCTGATTTGGGATGCTGGGAGCTTGGTTCTCGTTTGCTCGATGTGTGTTTCATTCTCTCTCTTTCTCTGCGCATTGGCTTTTGGTCTTTTGAAAATTGGTTGATTCGAGTTTCTTGCCTTCATGGCTGCCTATGAGCAAGATGTATAATTTATACCTTATTTAATAATAAATGTGTTTTGTTTTGTTGAATCCTCTCTCGTCAATAGATTTCGCCTCTATTGCCTCTGAGAAAGAGAGATCCAAACAACCCCGTTCTCCTGCCTGCACGTCGGGGCCCCTACCTAAGGAAGGATACCTTTAGAGACGGAGGGGGCGCGGTAAAGGTTCACTAGATTTGTCCGCTGAGGAGATCTTAAGCATTGAAAGCTGATACTCTCCGGAATAATCTCATTTATTCACCCACCCACAGAGCCCCAAGATTAGGGGCCATTTCTGAAGATGTACGGCTCAATAGGAAAGCAGTTCAGTCCGTGTTGGCGGCAGATGATCAGTCGAATGTCAAGTATGACCAGAGTCACTCAAACGACAGAATTTACAAAGAACAGTATGAGTTCACAACAAGAGATTTGAAGCACAATAATATAAACCGTTTTATTTTCTTTATGTCATAGCTTTATCAGGAGACGGCGACACAATTCACAGACTGGTAGAAGGAATAAAGGAATTTCTAGTTACGTGGACACAAGTGACTCTGAGTGGATCCGCTTAAACCGCAGTGGAACATGATTAGTGAAACTTCAATGAACTTCTGGTCTACCGCACTAATCAGTCGCCATGGCAACTGCGACCACTCAGCTGGGGAGGCAGAAGTACATTTTTCACAGGATCTCATCACTATGTCTGGGGTTGACTGAGCTGAACATCAGCGTCGGCGTCAGAGTAACCGGATAGACATCCTCTCCACATCCACTTGATCTTTCCATATTCGATGGGTTTCAATGAGTTCCTCCCTCATTGTTCTAAATTCTCACGAGTGTAGGCTCAGAGCCTCCAAACACTTCTCTTTGTTAAGCCATTTCATTCCGGGATCACTCGAATGAAACCTCAATGAGCCCACTCAACGCCAGCGCACCCTTTATTAGAAATTGGGCCCAATCATGTCTACAATCCTCCAAATGAATCTGATCAATTTTTTACGATACGCCATCATTATGTCGATGCTTTTAGATGTTAGTCCAGGCGGAATGAAGGCTAAAACTGCATTTGTCTGCAACTCAACTCAATCTACAACTTAACATTGATGGAGCCCTGCAGTAGAATTCCCGAGTCCATTTCCTTACTGATTTATGAATTTGCTCCCCGCTTGGGAAATAGTCTACAGCTTTGTTTTCTTTACCAAAGTGTATGACTCCACACTACCGCACTCCGTATTCCTTCTGCAAGTATCTCTCTATTCTCCAACTCTGTCCAAGTACTTCACCAAGCCTTCCACCTCATTTTCTATCACATGCAAAACAATCAATTTCGTCATCCAGAACATCGATGTAAAACGTACAAGACAAAGCGTTCTCCAAAAACACAGTTATCGGCAAGCGACTGAAAACGCCATATTTATTCCCAGCCTTTGCCTCCCACTATTAGCCCATATATTGTCGATTGTCTTATCTTTCCAGTAATACCGTGAGGTCTAATTTTGTTTAGCAGCCCTATCTGTGGCACTTGAATAATGTCTTCTGAAACTCCAAGTAAACGGCATCCCATGCCTCTCCTTTCTCTATTATGCCTGTATTTCCTCAAATAATTCCCACAAATATGTCAGGAAAGACTTCCCATTAAGGAAACCAATTTTTTCCTTCATATTTTAGCAGCTGCCCCAAAGCACCCAGAAACCTCAAACTTAATAATTGACTCCAGCATAACAGCCACGCTAATCTGTCTGCAACGTCCTGTCTTTTCCTTCCCTGCTATCTAGAATGATATCATGACATTTGCAATTTTCTTGTCCTATCAAGCATTCCAGAAAACAATGATTCTTGAAAGATCATTTCTAACGCCCCATAATCTCATCAGCTGCCTCTTTCACAATCCGGCAGTGTAGTGCTATATGCTCCAGGCGACATCTCCTATCAGGACTTCCAGTTTCCCAAACTACTTCTCCTTAGAAATAGCAACTACACTCCCTTTCGTCTCTGACCCTTTCGAATTTCTGGAATGTTGTCCGTACACTTAATATAACAGCCAAGTACTTATTAACCTTCCCCGCTATTTCTTTTTCCCCTATTGCTACCTCCTATGTTCAGCGTCGAATATCCACTCTTGCATTTGTTTTTAAATTTCTGCATAAGTGGAAAAATACTGTTTCCAACCTCTGTTATATTAATAGCCGATGACCTTGCACCGGGAAGTCCGGTCTGTCAGTTGTACTGACGGACTCACCGAACTATTGTTCTACTTAGTCCCATCGGCCCGCATCTGGACCGTAGCCATCCATACCCCCACCATTCATGAACTTATCTACACCCGATGTCACATTAGATCGGGTTTCTGAAGGTTTTTATTTGTAGAGTCTTCGGCGGCTTCGGTGAGTAGAGGCTGAGGACCAGCTTGCGTCCAGTGAGGTAAGGCAGGGTAAGATTCTTTAAGAACATTTTGATCAGCTGGAGGCGCAGTGAGATCAGCGCCGGTCTCAGAATGGATGATCCCGAGATCACCCAGTGACAGTCCGCTCCCAAGCGTGCTCTCCACCCCTGCCGGGTTGAGATTGAGCTCGCAAGTCGACCTCGGAAGAAAAAAATAAACACTGCCACTCCAGTTTAAATTCCCACGCAGAACATTGTAGAGGATCAAATACCCCAAGCAAATTAATTTAACTAACTTAAGAGTTGGTAATCGAGGCAGTAGATGGGGCAGTCCCTCGCTCCGATTGTAAGATGTGTGAAGTCAGGGACAGCACAATTCCCTCTGACGGCTACACCTGCAGGAGGTGCATCCAGCTGCAGCTCCTGTTAAACCGAGTCAGGGAACTGGAGCTGGAGCTGGATCAACTTTGGATTATTCGGGAGGCATGGCAGTAACAGATCGGAGTTTCAGGGTGTCTGTCACCACTAAAATTCAGGAGATTGGAGAGGGATGGCGAATAAGTAGAAAGAGCAGTGCACACCGGTGACGTTCCAATCAACAGCAAGTATACCGTTTTGGATACCGTTGGTGGGGACGACCTACCAGGGACAAGTTGTAGTGGTCGCGTCTCTGGAACCGAAACTGGATCCTCAGGTCAGAAAGGAAGCAGGAAAAAGAGGAGTGCAGTTGTGAAAGGGTATTCAATAGTTAGGGAGACAGGTAACAGGTTATGTGTGAGAGATCGAGAATCTGGATTGTTTGTTGCCTCCCTTGTGCTCGGGCTGTGATATTTCGTATCGAGTTCTCTTAATACTCAGGAGAGCGGGTGAGCAGCAAGATGTCGTGGACCACGTGGGAACCAATGACATAGACAGGAGTGGGGATTAGGTCCTGAAGACGGAATATATGGTGTTAGGAAAGAGTTTAAAAGCAGGACTTCAAGAGTGTTAATGTCTGGATTGCTTTCTGTGCCAGGAGACTGAGATGGTAGGAACAGGAAGATATGGCAGATGAAGGCGGGACTGAGGAGTTGTTGCAGAGGGCAGGGGTTCAGATTTCTGGATCATTGGCATCTGCTCTGGGGTAGGTCTGACCTGTACAAAAAGGACGGGCTGCACCTAAACTGGAAAGGGACCAATATCCTGGCAGGTAGGCTTGCTAGAGCTGTTGGGGAGGGCTCAAACTAGTTTTGCAGAGGGTGGGAATCAGAATGTGAGTGCAGATATTAGGGTGGAAGGACAAGGGCAAGACGCCATATGTTCTGAGTTGGTGAGAAAGGATATGCAGGGGATTAAACATAAATATAGCCTGTTAGAGGGGTTGAAATGTGTCTATTTCAACGTTAGGTGTGTTAGATATAAAGGGATTGAACTTAGAGCATTGATCAATACGTGGAAGTAAGATGTTGTGGCCATTACTTAAACTTGGCTGGAGGACGGGCAGGATTGGTTCCTACACAACACACTGCTCGGTTTTACCTCTCCCCAAGATTCATAAACCTGACTGTCCTGGTAGGCCCATAGTTTCGGCCTGGTCCTGCCACACCGAACTTGTATCTACCTACCTGGACTCCATTTTGTCACCCATAGATCAGTCGCTCCCTACCTGTATCCGGGATGCACCCCATGCCCATGTTCATTTTCAACACCGATGTCCAATCCTTATACTCTTCAATTTTCCATCAATAAGGCCTCATAACTCTCCGCTGCATTCTTGACAATAGACCACATCAGTTCCCCAACACCACCACACTCCTCCGGTTGACGGAACTGGTACACACACTTAATAAGATCTCTTTTGGCTCTTCCCACTTTCTTCAGACTAAGGTTGTAGCTATGGGCACTCACATCGGCCCCAGCTATGCCTGCTTCTTGGTGGCTTAGGTGGAAAAGTCTATGCTCCAAATCTATACCGGTACTGCTCCCCAACTTTTCCTTCGCTACATTGATGACTACATTGGTGCTGCTTCCTGCACCCATGCTGAGCTCGTCAATTTCATCGACTTTGTCTCTAACTTTCACCCAGCCCTCAAATTCAGCGGTCGGTCTCGGACACTTCTCTGCCCTTTCTCGATCTCTCAGTCTCCATCTCTAGAGATAGACTGTCCACTCACATCTTCTATAAATCCAGCGACTCCCATAACTACCCTGATTATACCTCTTCACACCCTGCCAAATGCAAAAAATGCTATCCCCTATTCGCAGTTCCTCCGTCTCCGCCGCATATGTTCCCAGGATGAGGCTTTTCTTTCCAGGACATCTCAAATGTCCTTTCTTTAAGAAACGTGGCTTCGCTTCTGTCGTCGTCAACAAGTCATTATCTGGGAAACGGCTTCGAAGCATTCGGGCTCTCACGACCAGACTATGTAACAGTTTCTTCCACCAAGCTATTAGACTCCTCAATACTCAGAGCCTGGACTGACACCTTGCCCTATTGCCCTGTTTATTATTTATTGTAATGCCTGCACTGTTTTGGTGCACTTTATGCAGCCCAGTGTAGGTTTGTATTCCAGTTTAGCTTTCTCTGTGTCGTTATTTTTATATAGTTCAGTCTAGTTTTTGTACTGTGCCATGTAACACCATGGTCCTGAAAAACGTTGTCTCGTTTTTACTAAGTACTGTACCAGCAGTTCTGGTCGAAATGACAATAAATGTGACTTGACTTGAGTTAACTTGATATTTAATCTTTATCCTCTTTAGGTTGCTCTCTGTAGGGAGTTAGAAGATTCCCATTACTCTGTATTTTGACTATTTTTTCTTTGTTGTATGCCCTCCCTTTTGGTTTTACATTAGCTTTGTCCGCTTTGTCAGCCAAGTTGTACTATTTAGCTATTTGTGTATTTATTTGTTTCTGGAAAGCATTTACCCTGTACCTCCCTCATTCTTCTCAGAAACTCTCACCATTGCTGTTCTGCTGTCATCTCTGCCAGCATCTCCTTCCAATTTACTTCAGCCAACTCCTCTTTTATACCACTCTTACTACCTTTAATCCACTGAAGTACTGCTATGCCAGGCTGTACTCTCTCCCTGTCCAATTTCAATTCAATGATGCTGTGTTCACTGCCTCCTAAGAGTTATTTTACCTTATGTTCCCTAACTGCCTCCTGTTTATTAAATAACACACAATCCAGCATAGCTGATTCCCTAGTAGGCTCAACGACAACCTGCTCTAAAAAGCCGTCTCTTAGGCATTCAAAACGCTCTCTCGCTTGAGATCTATTTCCAACCTGATTTTCCCAAACGACCTGTATGTTGAAATGTCCCATGAAATCTCCAATAACGTTGCCCGTTTGACATGCCTTTTCTATTTCCAGTTGTAATCTGTGGTCCACGTCCAAACAACTGTTGACGGCCTGTTTATAACTGCAGTTTTACACTTTTACACTTGCAGTTTTTTTTTACTCAACTCACAATGACTCAACATCTTCCGATCCTGTGGCTCATCTTTCTACTGATTTAATACCGTTTTAACCAGCAGAGCCATGCCATCCCCATTGCCTACCTTCCTGTTCCTCTGATTTGTCTAACTTGGGGATTAGCGCCCAACTACAAATAATTTTCAGCCGTGAATCCATGATGATCGCAACGTACATGACAATCCGTAATAGGGCAATGAGGTAATCCATCTCATTTCATTTCTCTGTGCATTGAAATATAACACTTCGAGCAATGTATTTGCTCCTCTTATTGATTCTGCATCCCTCAGCTGACTGCAGTTATGTCCTATCATCTGCTCGCTCTTCCTGACAGTGTGAATGCATGCTATTTTTTCTTTCTTTACGATCTGTCCTAACCAGAGTTCTTTCACGCCAGTTCTCACGGCCCTTGCAAATTAGTTTATACCCTCCCTAACAGCTCTAACAAACCAGCTGTATACCCACAAGAAAATAACTCACAGTGTTGCGTATGATGAGAGAAATTTATTTTGATAATACATTTACTTTCAGCTTTGAGCTTTGTAGTAGAGATCCGTGTGTTGTACTGGTCTGTGTCCTCACTGACCAGTGCTGTGCTCTGGCAGCTCAGTGTGCTTGGAATACACTGTCAATGTTTTTACACAAGTGTGTCCTTATTACTCAATTGATCTTGTCCAGCCTGGACCTTAGCAAATTCACTGGTGACCTAAATATTTTTTCAGAATATTACTGGTCACAGGATCATTCTGGGATGATCTAGACTATTTTATCTGTCGAGTTTATACCAACTCCTGCTACAAATGTCCACAGTCCTAATCCCCAGTCTGTTCACACAGATCTGCAGGTTAATCCCCCTGAAGGACCTGTCTAATTTTTCTTTGAACACTGTTTGTGTCCGCCATCATTCTGGTGAGTCCCATATTTCCCAAGATGAGGTCCAGAATGTCTTTCTCCCTGTTTGATCATCTAAATAATGTTTCAGGAAACTTTACTCAATATAAATAATACCACATCCAAGTCTTAGGTGGTAAAGGAGTCCCGGTCCCTCTGGGGAGCGATTATTCACTATAGATACTCTAATGTTCGTACATGAATCCATAACCTGCTGACATATCTGTTCCTCTTTCTTACTGGCTATTGGGAGCCCTACAGTATACTCCTATCACAGTGAATACACCTTTCTCATTGCTGAGTTCCACCTATATTGTCTCACTGGATGAGCCGCCGCGATGACCTTGAACTTGTGACATTCTGCCTGATCAGCTGCACAGCTCCCCCAGACTCATTCTGCACCCTCTGGACTGTCCTGTACATCGGCGAGACCCGACGCAGATTGGGGGACTGCTCGTCGAGCACCTCCACTCCGTCCACCACATCGAATTATCCAACTTCCGGTAATTCACTCCCTCTCCCTTTACCTATCCTAGTTTCACTCTGCCTCCTCTTCCAGCTGCCTGTTACCTCTCTTATGATTCTACCTTCTTCCACTTCCCATAGTGCTATCACTTTACATTCCTTCATCACCTTTCCTGCTTATCCCCTCCCTGCTTGCCATACCAAACCGCTTAATATTTCCTCTGATTAGTATTTCACCTGGCCTCTACCAGCCTTCTCCTTCCCACCATCTCCCTACCTTCTTCAATAGGGCCACTGCCCCCTCCTTCTTCACTCCTGACAAATGGTCTCAGCCCGAAACGGTGATTGCTTGTTTCCAATGATGTTGCCCGATCTGCTGAGTTCCTCCTGTTTGCATGTACGTGTTGATTTGACCACAGCATCTGCAGTGTACTTTGTGTTTGCTGATCTGGTGAGTTGCCGCTGCCTGTTAATTCGGCCGGAAGGAAATCGAAAATACAAAATGGACCATAAAGTACAGGCTGTTCGATCTATGGTGACTGCTAGAAAAACACGATGGAATGAGATAAACACACATTTGATAACATAAAACGTTTATATCACGAAACATGGCAGCAGGAGATCGAAGGTCCAATTGTCAGCAAAGGAGACCCATTTCTGAGAGAGGGTGAAAGTCGTTCATTGTTATATGCAACTTGCTTACAGCAGGTTCAAGGATAAACAGTATCGGAGACACAACATTCACACAATAAAAACATAGTCTACAGAATAATAAAGATGTAACAGAATATCAACAGGAGCCCATTGCAGTAGAAAGAGGTCAAAGTGATGCTGTAGGATAACGGAGGAAATGAAACAGATTGAAATTAGGAAGGAAACGGTGATGAGTAGTCTGATGGGGTTGAAGTCTGACAAATCCCCAGGTCTAGACGGTCTGCATCCTAGGGTACTAAAGGAGGTGGTTCTGGAAATTGCGGATGCATTGGTAATCATTTTCCAATGTTCGTTAGATTCAGGATCAGTTCCTGAGGATTGGAGAATGGCTAATGTTATCCCACTTTTTAAGAAAGGAGGGAGGGAGAAAACAGAGAACTATCGTTCTGTCACCCTAACATCAGTCGTGGGGAAGATGCTAGAGTCCATTATTAAAAATGAAATAGTGGCATAGCAGTGATAGGATTGGGCCGAACCAGCACGTATTTACCAAGCGCAAATCATGCTTGACTAATCTATTGGAGTTTTTCGAGGATATAACCAGGAAGTTAGACGAGATCCAATGGATGCAGCGTACCTCGATTTTCAGTAGGCATTTGATAAGGTCCCACATCGGAAATTGGTGGATGAATTCAGAGCTCATGGCTTTGGGGGAAAATATTGACATGGATAGAAAACTGGTTGTCAGATAGAAAGCAAAGGGTAACGGTGAATGGGTGTTTCTCAGAATGGAAAGTGGTGACTAGTGGTGTATCACAGGGCTCGGTATTGGGACTACAGCTGTTTACGATTTACATCTACGTTTTAGATGAAGACATTGAGAGTAACATCAGCAAGTTTGTTGATGATGGTAAGCTGGGTGGCCGTGTGACATGTGATGAGGATGTTAGGAGAATTCAGGGTGACTTGCATAGGCTGAGTGAGTGGGCAGATACTTGGCAGACGAAGTTTAATGTGAATAAGTGTGAGGTTATCCACTTTGCGATTAGGAACAGGAAGGCAGATTATCATCTGAATGGTGTAGAGTTTGGTAAGGAAGATAAACAAAGAGAAAATAGACAATAGACAATAGACAATAGGTGCAGAAGTAGAACATTCGGCCCCTCGAGTCTGCACCACAATTCTGAGCTCATGGCTGATCATTCACTATCAATACCCAATCAATGCCTTGTCCCCATATCCCATGATTCCCCTATCCATCAGATAACTATCTAGCTCCTTCTTGAAAGCATCCGGAGAATTGTCCTCCACCGTCTTCCGAGGCAGTGCATTCCACACCTCCACAACTTTCTGGGAGAAGAAGCTCTTCCTCAACTCTGTTTTAAATAACTGACCTCTCATTCTCAATCCATGCCCTCTGGTACTGGACTCTCCCAACATCTGGAACATATTTCCTGCCTGAATCGTATCAAATACTTTAATTATCTTAAACGTTTCAA
This sequence comes from Hypanus sabinus, assembly GCF_030144855.1. Taxonomy (NCBI): domain Eukaryota; kingdom Metazoa; phylum Chordata; class Chondrichthyes; order Myliobatiformes; family Dasyatidae; genus Hypanus; species Hypanus sabinus. The sequence goes on from NC_082736.1 coordinate 13,183,626, forward strand.
TCAGATCCCCTCTCAATCTCCTCAACTCCAGCGTGTACAAGCCCAATATATCCAATCTCTCTGCGTAAGACAGCCCTGCCATCCCAGGAATCACTCTAGTGAATCTACGCTGCACTTCCTCAATTGCCAGAATGTCCTTCCTTAAACCTGGAGAGCAAAACTGTATACAATATTCCAGGTGTGGTCTCACCAGGGCCCTGTACAAATGCAAAAGGACATCCTTGCTCTTGTACTCAATTCCCCTTGTAATAAAGGCCAACATTCCATTTGCCCTCTTCACTGCCTGTTGCACTTGCTCATTCACCTTCATTGACTGATGAACTAGGACTCCTAGGTCTCTTTGCATTTCTCCCTTACCTAACTCTACACCGTTCAGACAATACTCTGCCTTCTTGCTCCTGCTTCCAAAGTGGATAACTTCACATTTATTCACATTGAATGACATCTGCCAAGTATCTGCCCACTCACCCAGCCTATCCAAGTCTCCCTGTATTCTATTAACGTCCTCATCGCATGTCACACTGCCACCCAGTTTAGTATCGTCAGCAAACTTGCTGATATAGTTTTCAATGCCCTCATCTAAATCATCTAGATCTATGAGTTCTTGGTCATCAGTCTCTGAAGGTGAATGAGCAAGTGCAGCAGGCAGTGCAGAAGGCTAATAGAATGTTGGCCTTTATTACAAAGGGAATTCAGTAGAAGAGAAAGGAAATCCTCGTGCATTTGTACAGGGCCCTGGAGAGACCACAGCTGGTGGATAGTCTACAGTTTTGTTCTCCAGGGTTAAGGAAGGTCATCGTCGCTGTGGAGGAAGTGCAGGGTAGATTCACAAGGTTAATTCCTGGGATGTCCAGACTGTCTTACGCTGAGAGGTTAGAGAGTGGGCTTGTGCACGCTGGAATTAAGGAGATTGAGAGGGGATCTGATGGCAACATGTAAGATAATTATGGGGTTGGACAAGATAGAGGCAGGAACTATGTTCCTGATGCTGGGAGAGTCCACTACCAGAAGGCATGGTTTGAGAATAAGGGGTAGGTCATTTAGGAATGAGTTAAGGAAATACTTATTCCCCAGAGAGTTGTTGAGGTCTGATATGCACTGCCTCGGAAGGCAGTCGAGGCCCATTCTCTGGATGCTTTCAAGAAGGAGCTTGATTGGTATCTTATGGATAGGGGAATCAAGAGATATGGGGACAAGGCTGGAACTGTGTATTGATGTAGATGATCAGCCATGATCTCTGAATGGAGGTGCAGCCTCGAAGGGCCGAATGGTCTACTACTGCAACTATTTTATACTGTCTATTGTCTATTGTCTAAGCGTTCTGTTGGCTGAGTGCGTAGGTAGTTGTGCCATCATTGGCCTGGAATGACCCACAAACATCTTTGATATATCTGTGAACATCACCGTCTGTAGCCATGCAAATCATTTTAGACACCCTGCTAGGAAGTTTGTGCAACCCTAGTTGCTGACATTGAACTTTGTTTTAACATCTCGCCTGAGGGCACTTTGCAGAACGATGACCCAAAGCACATCTGCCTAATTATTGATCAACATCCCTGCTCTTCAGGATAGTCGATGACAGGATCACTGAAGAGACTTGAATTCTCTGGGTAATTCAACTGCAGCCACAACGCATGTTGTCCGTTACAGAAAGGAAGGGAAATGGGAAGAGCTACAGTAAGTCAAGTTAACCGAGTGCCTCGGCAAGGATGTTCACAGACAGTCTGCAGTCAACCTCGGCAAGAAAGTTCTTTGTCAAATCTGATTTTCCTTTGCACAGCAGGGGCCTGGATTCATTATGCGTTCCAAACAAGATGAGGATGCAAGTAAAGCGTTCAAGGGTGATAGTTAATTTTGGTCAGTTGTTTTGCTAACGTGGTGGGGCCATGGGAGAGTTGATAGCTGACAACAAAAGCCACGGTTTAGTATGGGCGGAGTGATGGAATCAGACGTTAAGTGTAACAACGAACGGTGCGGGATACAAACTCTCCCGGGGGATTCGAAGAAACAGTCTCAATAGAACGTTTATTTCTTCTTGGAAGACCCTATCGCTCTTTACTTAGAGTTAAAAGAGTTATTCCACCTTCCCATTGTCCATGATCTGATCACTTCAATGCTAATTAATTTTTCAATTTTATTTGCCTTTTTTATTCAATATTCTTCATGAAGCAGAACTGTAAAATCAGCGTCTCCCGTCAGGGAATTGAACCCCGGTCTCCCGCGTGACGGGCGGGGATACTAACCACTATACTAACGAGGAACAGCTGTTGGTTCATCATGACAAAAACATGAAAGAGCACAAGAGAGTGAACAGAATTACCTTGATATTTGTTCACTGCAATACTGCAGTGAGTTTCTTCGTGTCCTTCCCTCAGAAGTGTCTCAGTTACCTGCGGCTTTTCAGTCACCGATTGTTTTCAAGGTTTAGCGAAAAGAACTCTCATTCAAATCTAACACCGTATTGTTCAACAGATCTTTTATATATTTTTGTTTTATAATGCGACAGGCAAGAAGCGATGTGGAACTCTTCGAATTTTGAAGGGATCATTCTCACTTCAGTCCAGTTCCGAGCGAATTACTGGGAGTTTTGTATCTCCGATCTGTCGAAAGATGGATACCTTACCTGGACATAACAGGAATTGCACCAGGGTGGGGAATCAGAGTGACTAACCGGATTCAGACAGCAGCTCGAGCCACAGTCATGCACCCCTGGAGATGTTTCAGGAACCAAACCTCCTACAGAATGATGGAAGAATGGTGATATAATGATGAACAGAGCTGTCCTCCGGAGTGTTGACGCAGGTGTGATTTCGGACGATCGCAGTTACCAGACTTTTCATCTATCATCGAAACTATCAGAAGTAAACAATTCATCGAACCCGATCTGTGTAGACTTTTATAGGCCGAGTGGTTTAACCCTGCAAACTCGTGTATGAAGTCCAACCATTGTTTAAATCCATGATTGAGTGCAAAATTATTATTCATCCTGGGCTGGCCAGCCAATCAAGGATGGATTTCCCATCTTTCACATTTTCTCGATTAACCGACCAGTGCAGCTTCCTGCTCTCACTCTAACCCAGACTCCCGCAACAAACCAGAGCACAACAAAACATGTCGGATGATGTGTTCACCCTGACTGTGTCAATCCACTCAGCAATCCCTCTGTCTATTTATACCATCTGGGATACCTATCCACACCCTCTGTCCATTACACAATTATATTAAACCCTTTATTATGATTGACAAATCTAAGATAGAAAGACAGAATCGTGCCACCCTGAAACAGGCCTTTCGACCCACCGCGTCCATGCTGAAATTCAGGAACCAATCTCGCCAGAGAGAAAAAAAAAACACTTAAGAGCATTTGCCTTCAGTGCCTTGATTGTCGAGGTGCTTGCCCAGACAATTCTCTAATGTTGTGAGAGTACCGGCTTCCGCCTGCCACTCAGGCATGTGTTCCAGTCTCCGAACACCATCTTCATGAAGTTCCTCATCTGATGCTGTCCAGGTTTACACAGGTCAGGACAGTTTACTACTAATCAGATAAGGCAATAGATGGTTTATCCCGAAATGATGGCCTTTGACCCAGCACGCTCGCGCTGTGCCACTCTGCTATTGGCTGAACGTGGTGTTGCGCTGCTCCGTTGTGAACGCATCCCATTCTTTTCTTTCATTTTTTATTTATCTGTTCTTTGCTGACATCAGATGGTTTCCCTTAATAACTGCACTTTGTTGATGTTTATCGCGCCTATCTCTTTGCCCGTGTCTCTCTGAGTTATTTTCCGTGTTTCTCCACCCCTGCCCCATCCTGTTATTGTTTCTCTACTGTCTCTGCTTCCACCCATTCGGAGACCTCGTCCCCGGCATGTCAGCAATGGACGTATTATGCATTACTTAATCACACGGTTTCAGTCGGCCTGCTGTCACACATTCTGTTTAACTTCCACCGTGTCCCTTCCGTATTTTCCCTCTTTGTCTCTGGGCTGTTCTTCGAGACAAACATCAGTGGGTTGAACAATGAGGTGTTTCTGTCACGTTGATGTAAAAAATGGGGACCGAGTCTTTTGGCCTACTCGGGATGCTCCGGGAGCAGATCTGTTATCCAGTTTGATTCGGGATGCTGTGAACTTCTTTCTCTTGTTTGCTCGATGTGTGTGTGTTTTTTTTCTCTCTCTCTTTCTCTGCGCATTGGCTCCTGGTCTTTAGAAAATTGGTTTATTCGAGTTCCTTGCCTTGTGGCTGCCTATGAGCAGCAAAATCTCAAGGTCTATAATTTATGTCTTATTTGATAATAAATGTGCTTTGATTCTTTGAATTTTCTCTGGTTAATATATTTCGACTCTATTGCCTCTGAGAAAGAGAGATCCAAACAACCCCATTCTCCTGCCTGCAGATAGGCGCCCTGCATAAGAAATGATACCTTTAGGGACGGAGGGGGCGCAGTAAAGGGTCACTAGATTTGTCCGCTGAGGAGACCTTAAGCATTGAAAGCTGATAATCTCCGGAATAAACTCATTGCTTCACCCACCAACAGTGCCTGAAGTTTAGGAGCCAATTCGGAAGATGCACGGCTGAATACGAAAGCAATTCAGTCCGTGTTGGCGGCAGATGATAAGTCGAATGTCAAGAATGCCCAGAGTCACTCAACCGACCGAATTTCCTATAAACAGCCTGAGTTCACAACAGGAGATTTGAAGTACAATAAAATAAACAGTTTTCTTTTCTTCATTCCATAGCTTTATCAGGAGAGGGCGACACAATTAACAGTTTGGTAGAAGGAATAAAGGAATTTCTACATGTGACTCTGAGTGGACCCACTTTAACCGCAGTGGAACATGATTACTCAAACCTCAATGAACCTCTGGTCTACCACCGTAAACAATCTCCATGTTAACTGCGACCACTCAGCTGGGGAGGCAGAAGTACATTTTTCACAGGATCTCATCACTATGTCTGGGGTTGACTGAGCTGAACATCAGCGTCGGTGTCAGAGAAACCGGACAGACATCCTCTCCATATCCACTTGATCTTTCCATATTCGATGGGTTTCAATGAGATCCTCCCTGAAGGGAGTGCCGTCTGATTCAACAAAACAGTTGGGGCGGGGGCTACACTAGGAGCGGACGAGGAAGAGAGGCTGGCCGATGATGGTAAGGTGGGCCCTAGGATGACCCGAGGAGCGTGGTGACCGGTCTTTTCTCTCAGACGTCCTCGAAGTCGATTATCTACCCTGGTGGCTAGAGAGACCAAAGAATCTAGGCTGTTCGCATCTACCTGGCTTCTCATTCAACTTTTATCTTGTCAGAGGACCCCGTCGAAACACTTCCTGTAGTGCGTCGTCATTTCACCCAGAGTCGGCCACTAGTGCTCGGATCTCTACGGAGTATTTCGCTACGCTTCATGAGCCCTGAAAGAGAGTCAGAAGGCGCATACCGGCGTCAATACCTCGAATGGACTGTTCAAAAACCTTCCTCATTTCGGAGACGGTGGAGAAGGAGGAACAGACCTCTGGCCGGTCGTCCCAGATCGCGGTGGCCTATGATAAGGCATCCCCTCGTAACAGCCCCATGATGTACGCAATTTTTGATCTGTCCGTGTTGGACGTACGTGTCTGTTGCTCAAAAACCAGACAGTCCTGCAGAAAGAAAACCCAGCACTTCCCTACGTCCCAGCGAAGGGTTCTGGTTCGGGTTCGTAAGGCTTTCGAGGTGATTGTGTTGCCGAGCCAAAGGGCGTATCCATCCCAGTCTGTGCGGTTTGGTCAGACTGGGTTCTTGGAAGGGACGGAGGAAGGGGAGCAGATACCCGGTCAGCCTGCTCACAGAATTTCTTTACATCCTCGGATAGGGCACGAAGAACTTTTATGACTTCCCTGAGTAGCTGCTAATCTATACCCAGTAGGGAGCTCCGGCTAACGAGTGCCTGTTGCAGCGGGTCTGTGACCTCTGTGTTCACACTGGCCAGTTCGTTCTGTTACACGGAGGCGACGGAGGAGAACCCAAATGCAGGACACTGGCACGCCTACTCAATTGGGGAGGCTGACGTAGACCTGAACGCAGAGCAGGAAACCAGAGGGAATGTGACAAGGAGACAGGATTCACAGGGACTCTCTAGAAACCAGAGCGGAACTTAGAACTACATGTTATGTTCGGAACAGGGAACGAAGTTTCACAGGAGAATTGACCCACGAACTGGCAACATGTGATGGAATCACCATCGTATTTATTTCCCAGTCTCAGCTGAAAACCAGATGTTCGGTAATTGGTTAACTAGTAGCAATTGACTAAAATTGGGGCTTAATCAGGGACAGAGATGTGTTAAAGGGGAACGGCCAACCGAAGCCATGATACTACAGGATGAATCATCTCCAATTGTTCTGTACTATATATATATATACATTTCATTGCTGCAGAAAGGCCTAGGATATCATCCAATAACCTTTTAGAGCAGATCAGACCCTTTTTGGCCCTTCACACTCTCGGAAAAAAAAATGATACAAAGACTTCAACGTAGAGATAATGAGAGAAACACACGAGATTCTGAAGATTCTGCACATCTTCAGTAATACATATAAAATGTTGGAAGAATCCGGATCAGCATCTATGGAGGGGACAACGCCGTTGATATTTTGGACCGGAACTCTTCACCATGTTTGTAAAGGAAGAGAGTAGATGGAACAATAAGAATGGTTGTGTGGGGGAGAAATTCAAATCAGCAGGAAACATTGGACAATAATAATTGTGCTTCCCGAATACTTCTGGGAGTAGTCTATTGGATCTGGGTGGTTGATCATTAAAATCACCATGAAATTTCCGTATCATGTGCCTTTTTTCAGTTATTGCCTGCATTTGTCATTTTTGCCCCTATTGGCGCCTGTGCAAGAGGTTAAGGCGTTCATCTGGTTATCTGAAGGTCTCTAGGTGGAGCCTGCCTGAGTCTGCGTGTGTGTCCTTGAGCAAGGCACTTAACCACATATTGCATTTCGACGACACCGGTGCCAACCCTGCATGTGTCATAATGTCCTAATGCCCTTCCCTTGGACAGCATTGGTGGCGTGGAGAGGGGAGACTTGCAGCTTGGCAACAGTCGGTCTTGCAAAATAAATAAGTAAACAAACAAACAAACAAATAAGAAAAGAATGAAAGAAAGAAAGAAACAAACAAACAAACACATAAATAAATAAATAAATTGATGAATGAATGAATAAATGAATGAATCGAACAATTCTTGCCCAGGATTGCGCCCTGCAAACTTTCAAGGTGCAAATCCGTTGTCTATCGAGACTACCGGAGGCCTGCACATACTTTTGTCATTTCCTTTCACAATTCAATTAATTTAAACTGTTTCCGCAATGTAAGCTTAATTTTTTTTATATCCTGTCCAGATATACCTAGGCATGCTTAGGCAGGACAGATGCTGCATTGCAGGACAGATTTTAGAAAGTCTATAAAATCATCACAGACACACCGTTCTGTCCATTGAGTTTCCGGGTGTACGATTTCTCAATCAAATTGAGGAGTTTGCTCTATGTGCAGAGCATGCTCTGTGTTCTCATCATAATAAATCATTCTTATTTTCTTACTCGTCACAGCAAAATGTCTTGTTGATATTGCAATAGCTGCGGTGCTTTCCATTATCTTTGTGACCAGTATATGCTTAAATCTCAAAGATGGAGCGCAACTGACTTTTCTAAGAAAGCCTGTGTTAGCCATTGTAAGTTTCACTGCTAATGTAATGGTTTCTTTATAATGTTCACTGCTGAGGTAACAGTTTCTCAGTAGCAGCAATGTTTGGGTTGTAGCTTGAGATAACAGCATGCATGTTAGCGAATTAGAGATTGTTGCTGTGCCTTGACAGTCTGGAAATAAGTTTTTTTTCGCGATCTTTTATGGAGGAGAGATGATGAGGGAAGACGCGTATGAAGAGAGCTGGTAGACTAGTGGGCGATGTAGATTGGGATCTGAGTGTCCGAAGGTCGTCGACACTCGAGGAGACCGATGGCGGAAGAACGTCTACTGAGTGAGCTCCAAAGTGAATTTCACTTGACCTGGGTCCTTATTTATTCCCTTTACTAATCCTATATTCATTTTAAGATTCAGAAACTTCAATTTTTAATTGCTTATGGTTTAGTGTCAAATATTTTGCGTTGTGGGTTTGTAACTGGGGGTACATTACACAGCATCGACACAAACGCGATAAACCATTTTGGCGGTGCCGAAGTCTGTGTCACCAAAAAACGAGATAGGCTAGCCTGAGGATTACAGTTGTGGGGGCTAGGTCCTGGATTGATTCCGTTAATGCTGTGCGATTGCCCTGTTTAAATCTGTGTTAGTATGGGTGCTGCTGGGGTACAGCAGTGGTGTGCCTCCTTTGGGTTGCCGTAATTAATGCGTGCGTGCTGCATGGGGTTGAGATTCGTAACGCGGGTGAATTGTTAATTCGATGTTTGAGTGTGGTTAAAGCTGTTGGCAAAGTTGAAATCGTAGCTCGAAGGTTTGATAATTGGCGGGCTCAGACCATGTTTTAGTTCAGACTACGCTGACGTAACGGCGGTGGGACTGACATCGTCCGTCGGTGCCCAAGGTGATGCGGGGCCATGGCCTGTCCATACTGTCAGTGAGGAGGAGAAGGGAGCCCAGCAGGTTGGGTCACAAGCTGAGATGTCCGCAGTTGGGGACAGAGATTTCAGAGACAGCTTCTATCGTTTATGAGGAGTGGGGGAAAGAGTGGTCTGATTTAGTAAGTTTAATTAGTCCCGGTCCCCCAGTTAAGATTAAGAGTTCTGAGCTGGCATCAGACCTTACCTCCCTGGCGAACAAGTGGCCCAGTGCAAAGGTAGAGGTACCCCGCAGGAAGCTAAGAATTTTCTGTGGAATAGAAAAAATCAGTTGTTAGATGAGTGACAGCGCTGTGAATGCGAAATGCGACAGATTGTTTGAAAGTTTGAGGGTGATAGCATCTGATGTATTAAGAGCAGAAACAGTGAATCAACCCTCTGCTGCCCTTACTGAGTTTCTAGACGCATTAGAGAGCGGATTTGGTTCAACAGGGAGCCCACTGGAGCTCATGTGGGTTTTCAAGTCATGCGTCAGGAGAAGGGGAAGGTTTCCGCATATCTTTTTCGGCTAGAGATACAGCTAACATGTTTACGGTGCCAGGGCTCATTCAGGCAGCTGAGTTGGATAAGTTAAAAGTGGACCAGCTAGCCTTGGACGCCCTGCCCAAGGGCATGATTGGTTGGGGTCTCCCACAGTCCCGGAAAGCACACCCCCTCCCTCATTCGTTCAGCTGATCAGAAAGTTGCGCGGGAAGGAGAAGAACGCGTGGGAGGCGCGAGATGACTCCGTCAGCAGGTCTTAGACGTCGGTAGTAGCCCTTGAGGTGAAGTGATCTGGGCCAACGCAATCCGGGAAATGGTAAAGGAGATGCTGGCAGAGCTGAGAACTGAGAACAGTGGGAGTGCACCCCCCATATGATAGCACTTGTAGAAGGCCCCACCCCAAGCTGATGGACTACGCAGAGAGCACCGGGTGGCCGTGGTTCCGCGAGAAGAGTACAGGCCGGTAGCGTGTGCTATAATTGTGGTGAAGAGAATTACTGCCGGCAGGAATTTGAGCGGCAGGAAGTCCATCGGACAGCGAGTTACCGGGTATCCAAGCAAGAAGAGGTGGCGGGGAACTTAGAAGAGACCCACTGAGGCAACAGTCTGTTGTTTCTGGGGGAACACGTTCCCAGCAATGTAGCAAGGAACTCCCGAAAGCAGAAGTCTCTTCCTGAAGGCTTAGTGGGTCCGCGCTCCACTGTTTCTCTACGGATATCGGGAATATACGCGAAAGCTATACTCGTCACTGGGTCGCAGGTCACGTTTCCGTACTGTTCGTTTTACCCAACCGGTATCTGAAGTATTTACCCTTGATACCATTCAGTGCACGGGAGATTTCGGGTATCAGAGCTGGTGATTATCCTTTATCAGGCCCCCATACTAGCACAGATTTAAACAGGGCAATCGCACTGCATGAAATGAATCAATACAGGACCTAGCCCTCACAACTGTAACCCTCACGGTTGCCTAGCTCGTATTCTGGTGACATTCTGCTTCACGAACACTGACGGTTATTTGTCAGTGAAACCGAAGTTTGTCAGAGGCCGATGTGGGAGTGTCTAAGGTTCTTGATATATTGGTGCAGGTTTGTCCGGACCCTGTTGAGACGGGCAGCGTTTCTATTATGATCGGAAGCAACACACCTCTTGTGTTGACGCTCATGGGGGCCTGCAAGGAGAAGAGCAGGTGGAATCAACATACTGGGCTTCTGGTTCACTGTTACAACTGTACACGAAATGAAGCTACTGGGTGCTTGCCATATGATCTGATGTTTGGGCGCGAGACGAGATTCCCCATTGACCTTTGTTTTCGGACAGACTTACCAACGAAGCCACATCTGAAGTATGTGGCTGATATGAAGAGGGAGCTGAAAAGGGCTTATATATTGGCTGGGTTCGCGGCCTCCAAGCAGAATGGAGGACATATGAGAATGTATGATCTGAAAATGAGGTTCTCTCAATTCCTGCCCGGAGACAGAGTGCTCATAAGGAAATTGGAGCTGCCTGGAAAGCGCAAGTTGGCTGACCGCTGGGCGGCCACACTCTAAATGGTGGCGAGTCAGTTGCCAAACGTAGCAATTTGTTGGGTGAAACCAGAGGACGGGAATGGGCCTGTCAATATTCTCCATAGGAACCACCTGTTGCCCCGGGACAAGAGGTGAAGGTAGACCCAGAGCCCGACTAGCAGTCAACACCTAGTCAGACGGCCGTGCGAAAACCCTTGGCGACTGCAGGTCTCACGGCAGGAGAGGCTGGGCCGGGCCCCATCAGTGAGAGTGATAATGATTCGGAGGATGATGATCTGGATGTGTGGTATATGCTGCCTTTTGGAACCGCCCATTGTTTGAAGAAGAGACTCCTGACCCTTCTCCCACTGAGTCAGGTGAGATGACGGTGGTGCTAATTCTGGGCAGTAGAGCGTACGGTAGGGTCCTGAAGTAGAGGAAGCGAGGCCTGGACACGGAACAAAATTGCTCCGAGTTGCAAGATGACATGAGCGATAGATCGACGGAGGACTCGCCAAGTAGAAACCAGGCATCCCCAGTACCGTCTCAGCCGGAAAAGTTAGGTGATAAGTTACGGAGGTCTCAGAGAATTAGGAGACCACCAGATAGGTTGGCCTATGAAGTGCCCGGGGAACTGGACATGATATCTACTGTTTTGGGGAGCTAAGCCACTACCTCGTGCACCTGGATTGGGCTTTGTGTTTTGCAGGAAATTTTGGAGAATGTCATGAGGACATGACTGAGTTTGCTGCTGAGAGATTATAACGGGCTGAAAGGTTTCACTGATAATCTAACGCCTTCTTTGTAATGTTCAGTGCTGAGTTAACGGTTCTCTGTAGCAGCAATGTTTGGGTTGTGGCTGGACGTAACAGAATGCGTGTTAGCCAATAAGAGATTGTTGCTGTGTCTTCTGAGACGGGAAAGATGGTTCTCGCGGTCCTTTGTTGAGAGATGAAGAGCGAAGACATATATGGAGAGATCTGGTAAACCACGGGACGGTTTGGACGGGATCTGAGGGTCCGTAGGTCGGCGACGCACGGAACAGGTCGATGATGGACGACGAGCTACTAAGTGAGCTCCCACGTGGCGTTGGCTTGACACGGACTCTTTTCTTTTATTTTCATTACCGTGTACATTTGTACAGCTGTTTTGGTGTACTGTCTGATACTTTGCGTTGTGGGTTAGTAACTGGGGTTACATTCACAGCATCCACACAAACGGAATTGCCAAGTTTGGCGGGGCCGATGGCGGGTTTTCTGGAGGAACTAGAACTGGGTGAACCTGAGGATTACATCTATTCTGTAAAGAGTAGTAAAACTCATTACGTTACGTCACCGTCTAAATGCGTAATAAGCAGTTGACAGTAATTTATAATAAACAGTATGAAAAAAAATACATTTTTTTCAGTGTGTCTGTTTGCGTGTGTGTGTGTCACCAGGAAGAAAATCAAGGACTGAGGGACAGTTCAAAATGGGAAACTGCAGTGGCAGAGGTAGCGATTGGTCAGTGTCGTTCGTCTCCGTTCGGAGCTGAGTAATTAGCCAACAAAAAGATGAAATATGTAAACGTAACTGCTCCTTGACAAAGCTCAGTCTTTGAAATTAAATCTACTGGCCTATTTCTTCTAGAGATATTCCTGAGGTAATGTCAAATAATTTTGATGTATATGCCCAATCGCCCCATTATTTACATTAGGCAAAATGGTATCGAATTAAAGTGTTTGTTCAGACAACTGTAACTAAGCAAGTTAGTGAGATGTATAATCGTTTCTCTGGAGACAGATCCTCGGTGTAAATCAGGGCCGCTTTCAATGTATCATCTGTCGCCGGAGTTGCGAATACAGGAGCAACAGAAATCATAGATACTCACTGAAATGTTTTATCCAGTCATCTGGCAGATAGAAGACATTTACTATCCCATTATTACTGCCTTTGGAATTCCCAGTAAGTCGCAGTGTCAGCTCCCGTGGGTGGACGTTGAATTTTAATTCCAAACTTGTGATTGATTCTACCGCTTGTTTAATCTGTCGCATTCCAGTCCAAATATTCCGCAGTTCAAGAATGGAATGGAATCACCAGTATTAAAGGTTCTGAGACTCTTTTCTAAAAAGAAAAAAAAAACAAACCTCTGCAAGAATTGAGCGAATCGTCCAATTTATGTGGGACTGGGCTGGTCAGGCATCGTTCTTTCAGCGGTTTTTCATGAGATGTTCGGCTCTCTGCTTTTGGTCTGGTAGCAGCTGCACTGCTTTTGCAAATATTCTATTTATACAGCCCGCGGAGCTTATGCCAATTGATAGTCTGCATTTGAATATGAGTGTTAGGTGCAAAAATCAACCCAGCGACCGCAGTCATACTTTAGCAAATGTGGGAAGTTCCGTGTTGTAACAGCGAAGTTTTGTGGACTTTTAATAAATGTCTGCGATATGACTGCACAGAAAGCAGCTGACGGACAACACATTGAAGTTGATGCTGAGTCAATTAACACAAACGACGTGGTGCTTCATAGTTATCAATAGTGAAATGTTTTATATTATAACTACATCTGACATTGTTACAGAAATCTAACTACGGAACCGAGTTTGTTTCTCGACGTTGAATTCCAATCTCCTGCTTCACTCTGATGGATTCAGTGGGAGGTGCGACGGCTGTCTGCGCTGTATCTGTTGAAAACAGTCAATGCTCTGTTGTGAAGTCAGTGAGTTGGTAAATGCTGGAATAGGAAAGAAACTCGGGGAATGCTGGAAGAACTAAGACCCAACCAACATGTATAGAAAGAGAAACCAGTCAACACTCGTGTCAGGGGTCTCTCTGAGAACAGTTCAGGGGAGAGATAGTTCAACTGTTTTCTCCACATATTCAGTTTTGCCTGGATGAGCTTTTCCAGCATTTCCTGTATTGGTTCGGTCCTTCTGCTGTTCTGTCACTGTCCGGGATCGCCATGGAAGTTAATGATTGTCCAATGGAAGAATCCCTCCATCAGCGTCCAGGAATATTTATTTCATCCAGCCGACACGCCGGCAGAAAATGTTCCATCTAGTATTAGTAAGGAATCCGTATTCCGATCATATTGACTTTATTTTACTGTATACACTCCTTCTCTGTCTCCGCCAGCACTGCGCTCTCTCTCAGCCTCCCCCCACCACCGTAAAATGCAACAATGAAGTGGAAATATTACAGGATCCACTCAAACTGCTGCATTGGCTTCAGTATTTTCTCAACTTGTTGTTCCGTGTCTCTCTTTCAGCGAACTGGGTGGCGATTGTGATCCTGTCCAGGGGAAAGTGCGGTCTCTACAAATGTGCCAATCGTTACCTGATGGGAACGGCAGCGGCCGATCTTCTGGTCGTTATCTCGATCCGCTGCTCAGGATGACTGCTCTGATTTATTTTTCCCGATCATTCCTGTTCATCAGTCCTGTGTGCAGAGTCGGTCAATGGTTGATTTCTGCAGGCACTGCGGCCTCAGTGTGGCTGACTGTCGCTTTCACCGTAGATCGATTTGTGGCTATTTGCTGCGAGAAGCTGAAAAGAAAATATTGCACCGAGAGAACGGCAGCGGCGGTTATCGGGACAGTGGGTGCGCTGGCCTGTTTGGAAACTGCCCCCTGGGGCTTTGCAATCGGGCCAATGGAAATAATTGCTGGCGTTCCCTGGTATTGTGTTTATACACCAAGCTTCACAAACTCTCCCTCATGGGCGGCATTTAAGATGTTTCATCGTATTTAACCCCTTGTGTCCCATTCTTTCTAATTTTGCTGTTGAATATTCTGACTGTCAGGCGGATTTTAACGGCCAGTCGAGCCCGCAGGAGGCTCCGGGGACAAAAGGGTGGAGAGAATGACAAGGACCGTGAGATGAAGGACCGACGAAAATCCATCGTTTTGCTTTTCAGTGTAACCGGTAGTTTCATATTGTTGTATTTTTTTATCTATAGACGGATATCAATGAGTTTTGTTTATTCTGTCATGGATCTCCGTTTCATCATAGGAAGTACATCGGTAATGCTCCAGATATTTATTTCCTGCACCAACACGTGTATTTACGCCCTGATGCAGAACAAATTCCGAGAGGAACAAATGGCAGTGAAATACCGATTGAAGTGGTCTTTGAAACTCTTGAAACGTGTGAGATAAATGTTGAAATGTATTACAATACAGCTGACTTCATTCTCCCTGTTCTATCGCCCACCTGTGTGTAGATGTAAAGAATGTGATGAACTGAGTTACAAAATGAATAGAAGGAAATCTGCAGATCTGGAAATACAAACAAGCACGCATACAATCAAATCCTGATGAAGGGTGTCGCACAGAAACGTCGACTGTTTACACTTTTCCACACAAAATTCCGGAGTACGAAGGCCAGGCAACATCTATGGAAAAGAGTAGAATGTCGACGATCCGTGCTATGTCCCCTCATCACAGTCCTGTCTACAGTTTACTATTTTCTATTTTGTGTGTGTTGCTTTACAGTTTAAAGAAAAACTGTTGTTTACAGTAGATCCCGATGGCGTCACTGACCTAACCATCCCAGAGAATTCCCCTTTGCACCTCACGTCCCGCCCTCTTGAAATGCAGCTTGAGGCGAACGCCTGCTTCCCGGTTCTGACAAAACTGTCTCATCTTGCAGTACATTTTCCGCTGCAACAACCATTCCTGCTCCCATCATTCCCCCTCAATTCCGAACCTCTGGTTTCTGCTCCTTCTCTCCCTGCAGCTTCTCCTTTTCACTGCCAACTTGAACTATCTTCCTGTAAGAGAATTTTCCTGTTTCACAATTGAAGACAAAGTGCCGTTACTTTCACTTGTCTGTCTATGAGACACAGAGAATGGAGAAAGTGAACGCGAGCAGGAGACAGTGCGAGGGCTGAGGGCGCGAATGAGAGAGAGAATGAGACATCGCGAGAAAGAGGGCGCATGGAAGAGTATACGAGGGAGGGCGCGCGAGGGAGATGGTGCCATGGAGATGACGCCAGAGTGAGCGACAGGCAGAGGGTGTGAGGGAAACTGTGCGAAGGACAAGAGAAGGGGAAAAATGAGAGTGAGAGTGAAATAGTGAAGCGACTAAGAAATCATGAGGGAGACAGGCAGAGAGAGTGGGAGAGAGAGAGAATGATAAAGGAAATAGCTGTGTGACATTGCCGAATCTGCGGTTCCATTTTATCACTGAGATCGGCTTGTTTACTTTATAATAAGTATTATTTCGCATTATATACATCTACTACTGTAGAGACGATTGCTATTGTTCTATATTAAAATCTTACGAGTTCTAACAAAATGTTTGTTTTCAACAAGTGTGCAATCTCCTTTCTTTGCCAATGAATAAGTAAATTACCTGAGCTGAATCAAAGAATAATACAGTGAATGATTTTTCTAATAATGTTCCTTACAAAGAGGCGATTCCAAAGAAGATAAATTCACCGGATGGAAATATATGAATCACATGTAGCAAACATTTTAGCAGGGACACTGACCGGAGTATGTGTGGAAAAGAGTGAGAATACAATATGGTGCGTTACCCCCATTGTGCTAGGGCCATGGATCGCTCTGAGAAACTACGGATCATTCTAAAAAAAAGGGTGAACAGCCAGAGGTCATAAACCTCATTAGAATTAACAACAGAGAGACAGTATTCTGCAAAAAGAATTTAGGGCATTGGGAAGAAAGTTAAGAAATAACAATTCTGTGGTGCTGATGTCAGGCTTCCTTTGTGCCATATGCTTGCGAGTGGTGTTTGGTACAGGGGCCCCAGTGGATTTAAATTGTATACGTGTGGGGAGGGGAACCAGGATGTAGGAACAGTTGTATGAGAGAAGGAAGATAAATAAGACAGGAAAGTTCCTTGTACTGTTAGAGATAATCAGAGAGGAAGTGGTGGAAACATTTTAAATGCATTTATTTTAATACTAGGAGCATTGCAAGAAAGGAGTATGATCTTAAAGCATGGATTGATACCTGGAAATATGATGTTGTATCTATTAGTGAAACATGGTTGCAGGAGGGGTGTGATTGGCAACTAAACATTCCTGGATTTCGTTGGTTCAGGTGTCATAGAATGGGAGGGAAAGAGGCGGCGGTGTTGCATTGCTTGTCAGAGAGCATATTACAGCGGTACTCTGGCAGGATAGATTAGAGGGTTCGTCTAGGGCGACTATTTGGGTGGAATTGAGGAAAGGGAAAGAAGTAGTACACTTATAGGGGTGTATTATAGACTACCTAATGGGGACCGAGAATTGGATTAGCAAATTTGCAATGAGAGGGCAGATCTTTGTAGTAAGCATAGGATTGTGATTGTGGGAGATTTTAATTTTCCACACCTGGACTGGGAAGCTCATATTGTAAAAGGGATAGATGGCTTGGAGTTTGTAAAATGTGTTCTGGATAGTTTTTTGGCAGAAATACATAGAGGTACCGATTAGGGAAGGGGCATTGATGGATCTTCTGTTAGGGAATAAAATAGGTCAGCTGACGGAGCCATGTGTAGGGGAGCACTTCCGGTCCAGTGATCACAATGCCATAAGTTTCAATATAATTATGGAAAAGAATTGGACTCGACCCAGGTTTGAGATTTTTGATTGGAGATGCTAACTTTAAGGCGATTTGAAAGGATTTAAGAGGCAGTGGATTGGGACCATTTGTTTTATGGAAAGGATGTAATAGAGAAATTGAGGTTATTTAAAGGTGAAATTTAGAGAGTACAGTATCTTTATTTTCGTATTGGGTTGAAAGGAATGGTTAAAAGTTTGAGAGTCCCATGTTTTTCAAGGGATATTGGAAACTTGGTTAGGAAAAAGAGAGATATCTACAATAAATATAGGCAGCATGGAGTAAATGAGGTTTTCGAGGAATATTAAGAACGTAAGAATAATCTTAAGAAAGAAAATAGATAAGCTAAAAGATAGGAAGTTGCCTTGGCAAGAAAGGTGAAAATAAATCCGATGGATTTTTACAGTTATATTAATAGCAAAAGGATAGTGAGGGATAAAATTGGTCCCGTAGAGAATCAGAGTGGACAGCTATGTGTGGAGCTGTAAGAGATGAGGGAGATTTTGAACAATTTCTTTCCTTCGGTATTCTCTAAGGAGAAGGATATTGAATTGTGTAAGGTAAGTGGAACAATTAGTTAAGTTATGGAATCAATCCCGATTAAAGAGGAAGAAGTACCGGCATTTTAAGGAATATAAAAGCGGATATATCTCCGGGTCCTGACAGGTTATGCCCTGGGATCCTGTGGGATGTTAGTGTAGAAATAGCAGGGGCTCTGACAGAAGTATTTCAAAATATCGTTAGAAACGGGGATAGTGCCGGAGGATTGGTGTATTGCTCATGTGCTTCCATTGATTAAAAATGGTTCTAAAGGTAAACATAGCAATTATAGAGCTGTCAGATTAATGGAAGGTATTCTTAGAGATGGTATACATAATTATGTGAGTAGACAGAGCCTGATGAGGAACAGTCAGCATGGATTTGTGCGTGGATGGTCATGTTTGACAAATCTTATTGAATTTTTGAAGAGGTTACGAGGAAAGTTGACGAGGGTAAACTAGTGGATGTTGTCTATGTGGAGTTCAGTAAGACCTTTGACAAGGTTCCGCACGGAAGGTTAGTTAGGAAGGTTCAATCGTTAGGTATTAATATTGAAGTAGTAAAATGGATTCAACATTGGCTGGATGGGAGATGCCAGAGAGTAGTAATGGATAACTGTTTGTCATGTTGGGTCCTGGTGACCAGTGGTGTGCCTGAGGGATCTGTACTGGGTTTCAATGATGTTTGTCAAATACATTAATGATCTGTATGACGGGATGTTAAATTGGATTGGTAGGTATGCAGATGATACGAAAGTAAGTGGCGTTGTGGATAATGAAGTAGATTTTCAACGCTTTTTATATTCGATTATTTAAGGCAATTACATAGAATAGAATAATTATATATATATATTAGACCTCCCCCTCCCCTCAACCCTTCTCCCCTGAACATCGCTACCTAAAAAGAAAAGAAAGAAGGAAAGAAAGAAAGAAAGAAGGAAGGAAAGAAAGAAAGAAAAATAGAAAGACTGCCTGGATATCGGGAGATCCCCACATACTCCATAGAGTTCAAAACAGCTTTAATATATGTATTTATTTCTTTACCCGGATGACCAATAATTTTATTTTCAGAGCATCTTTATATTTAATCCTATCTTTCGTAAGTAAAGGCGCTAATTTTTTCCAGAAATATGACAAATTTATTTCTTAAATTATATATTTTTTCAAGTGGAATCCAGCTAAAATTTCATTATTGTAACGATCCATACTTAAGCATGAATCCGATTTCCAAGTAACTGCAATAGTCATTTTGGCCACTGCCAATGCAATTTCATAAAATCTTTCTGATGATTGTTCAACTTAGGTTTCGGTTTTATCCCTTAAATATCATCTAGTAAAAATAATATTGGGTTATGTTGAAGTTCTGTTCCGATAATTTGTTCAAGTAAAACTCTTAAATTTACCCCAAAAGGTTGAATTTTTGCACAAGACCAAGTAGACTGTTAAATAGTACCAGTATCTTGATTACATCGAAAACATTGATGAAATAAATTTGGATTTAATCTATTTATATTTTTGTGGTGTAATATATAATTGATATAAAAAATTGTGTTGTACTAATCTAAGACGGACATTTATTGTATTTGTCACACTATCAAGACAGGTTCTTGACCAACTTGTTTTATCAAATTTAATATTCAAATCAGTTTCCCATTTTTATTCTTGACTTATGAATTCCTGGTTTAATTGTCTGTTTTTGAATCAAATTATATATACATGAATTATTTTTTAAACATTTTTCCTTTTTGAAATAAAGTTTCAATTTCATTAGGTTTCGGCTTTAACATTGTTGACCTAATTTATCTCTTAAATAAGCACAATTGAAAATAACAGAATAACAGAATTTGATGTTTTATACTTATTCTTTAATTGATCCAACGACATCAATATACCTCCTTCAAAAGAATCTCCTATATATCTAATCCCTTTTTGAAACCAGTTATATAAAAGTTGGTTTTCCATTGTCGAAGGAATGAGTCTCTTTTGAATTAGAGGTCTCTATGCTAATAAAGACATTAATCTCATCGTCAACATTTCTCTTGTTCCATAAATCAAGCAAATATTTTAATATAAGGGAAACTTTCTTTTCCCGTATCCATTTAGATTCTCATTTATATATAAAATCTTCTGGTATATTTTCTCCTCGCTTCGCCAATTCTATTCTAATCCATGTCGGTTTCTCTTGATCAAAAAAAAAAAAGATGCAATAAATCTAAGTTGATTGGCTTTATAATAATTCTTAACGTTTGGGTGTATTAACTGTCTCAGGTCAAATTACATGTAATTTTTCAACGTTATTCTTGACATTTTACCTTTTCAAAGAAACGTCCTCGCAACTTTATTCAACTCTTGAAAAAAACTTATGCTGCATTTGTATTGGTAGTGTTTGGAATAAATACTCTAATCTAGGAAGCGTATTCATTTTTACAGCATTGACTCTACATACTAATGTTATTGGTAACATCATCCATTTATCAGGATCTTCTTGTTTTTTTCAGTAATGGCAAATAATTTAATATATATAAATTCTTTATATCGTTATCAAGTCTCTCTTATACATAAATACATTATACCATTTATCGGCCATCTAAATTGTGTTACTACTCGACATTGACTATAATCTCGTTGAGGAAGGAGTGCAATTTCTCATTTATCCCTATTTATTTTATACCCTGATATATTCCCATAAAAGATAATTTACGCAACGAATGTAATGGGTTTGTGAAATAACTCAGAACATCATCAGCAAATAGATAAATCTTATATTCCTCCCGGTTTACTCAGAAGGTCATAATATCTGAATAGCTTCTAATTAATTCAGCTAATAGTTGTATAGTCAATACAAGTAGATCACGTTATAAGGAACAACCATGTCTAGTTGAATTTGTTAACTGAAATGGTGTTGAAATTTTGCGGTTCGGTTTTCAAAGCTTGCCGAGAGATTTAGGCCAGTTAGAAGAGTGGGCTGAACGATTTCAGATGGAGTTTACTGCTGATAATATGAGGTGGTAAATTTTGATAGCAATAATCGAAGTAGGACATACATAGTACATGGTAGGGCATTGAAGAATGCAGTAGAATGGAGTGATCTAGGAATAATGGTGCACAGTTCCCTAAAGGTGGAATCTAATGTGGATAGGGTGGTGAAGAAAGCTTTTGGTATGGTGGCATTTATAAATCAGTCATTGAGTATAGGAGTTGGGATGTAACGTTAAAAATGTACAAGGCATTGGTAAGGCCGAATTTGGAGTATTGTATACAGTTCTGGTCACCGAAGTATAAGAAAGATGTTAACAAAATAGAGAGAGTACAAAGATGATTTACTAGCATGTTTTCATGCAACATGTGTTTCAGCACCTAAGTTACATTGAAAGGTTGAAAAAGTTCGATCTTTATTCTTTGGAGGGTAGAAAGTTGAGTGGGGGGACGACTTGACACCCGTATTTAAAATTGTGAGGGGGATAGATAGAGATGACGTGGATAGGCTTTTTTCCATTGAGAGTAGGGGTGATTCACACAAGTGGACATCAGTTGAGAGCTAGGGGTCAAACGTTTAAGGGTAAAACGGGGGGGGGGGGGGATTGCTTTCCACAGAGAGTGGTAGCTGTGTGGAAAGAGCTTCCTGTAGAAGTGGTAGAGGTAGGTTCGGTTTTGCTATTTAAAGCAAAATTGTATAGGTATATGGACAGGAAAGGAATGGAGGGTTATGGGCTGAGTTCGGGTCAGTATGAGTAGGTGAGAGTAAGCGTTCGGCACGGACCAGAAGGGCTGAGATGGCCTGTTTCCGTGCTGTAATTGTTATATGATTATATGGTTATACAGATGCGCTGGTCTGTCTGCACTACCCTCTGCACACTCCTGCTACTAAGGGAGGTACATTTCCCATACCAGGCAGTGATGCAGCCAGTCAGGATGCTCCCAATTGTGCCACTGTAGAAAGTTCTAAGGATGTGGGGGCCCATTCCAAAATTCCTCAACCGTCAGAGTTGAAAGTGGTGCTGTTGTACATTTTTAACCACACAGCTGATGTGCACAACCATTTGAGGTCCTCAGTGATGTGTATGCCGAGGAATTCGAAGCTGTTTAACCTCTCAACCCCAGATCCACTTATGTCAACAGGGTATAGCCCGTCTCCATTCCTCCTGTAAACCGCAAGCAGCTCCTTTGTTTTTGCGACATTGAGGGAGAGATAGTTTTCTTGACACCACTGTGTCAGAGAAATGACTTTTTCACTGTAGGCCACCTTGTTACTGTTTGAAATTAGGCCAAACAATGTAGTGTCGTCGGCGAATTTAATAGTATATTGGAGCTGTGTGTGGCGATACAGACATTGGCGTACAGGGACTCAGTAAGTAACCCTGAGGGGCTCCTGTATTGACAGTCAGAGGTTTTGACATTAGGGATCCTTCTCTTACAACATGCTGATGATCTGAGAGCAAATCCACGATCCAGCTGCACAAGGCAGGGTCAGGGCTGTGGTCTTAGCGTTTCTTGTCCAGCCTAGATGGAATTATGGTATTAAATGCTGAACTGTAGGCAGGTTCGGTATTGTCATTTAATGCAAAATTGGATAGGTATAGGACAAGAAAGGAATGGAGGGCTATGGGTTGAGTGCGCGCCAGCGGAACTACGTGAGAGTAGTTGACTAGGTGAGAGGCCTTTCTGGTCCGTGCCCTAATTGTTATATGGTTATATAAGATATGTTGAGTTGGTACACTTAAATATGTGACTCACAATCTGGTGCAGGATGCAGGGCATCAGAAACAAAATCATTGGCCTGTCTTCGAGGATGGGCGGGACTGGTGTAAGGAGACTGGGCTACAGTGAAGGGGAAGTAATATTCTCACAGGGAAGCTTGCTGGAGACAGTAATGGTTTTTATCATGTTCTGTGTGGAGCGAGTATTGGGATCCAGAGCTACTGGTCAGTAAATTAGCATTAAGGGGAAGGTAGAGATGAGGTTGAGGAAGCCTAACAAGAAGTCTAGGCCGGGCTATGTTAATGAGTACAGTGGCACCGAAGGGAAGAAATCAGTTTATTTCAGAGCAGGGTGTAGAGCGGAAAAACTGTTATACTTAGAACCTGGATAATACATGCACGGTGATTCATCCATTACAGAGATCTGGTTAAGAAAAAAGCAGGACTGGTATCGAAACATTACAGGATTCATATGATTCAGACAGTGCAGAGCGAGGTAAATGAGGTTCGGGAGATGCATTGCTGATCAAGGTTGATCAAAATCCGGAGGCTCATCCAGTAAGGCAAAGTGAGTAGAACTCAGGAATCAGAAAGGTGCCATTAATGTGAAGGGATTATACTCTACGTCTCCCAATAGCCAGTAAGAGGGAAGAACAGATATGCAGGCAGATTATTGGCTGATATAAAAACGACAGATCAGCTGTAGTTGTAAACAGTCTCTCCAGAATGACTGAGGCTTCCTTACTGCCTAATATTTCGATGGCACATTATTTATTCGTTGTGTTCAGGTACGCTTCCAGAAAGAGTATTCAAATGGTCTACCAGGGAGGGGACATACTTGACATAGTATTGATAATTAAGCCTAGCGAGATAACTGGAATTTCAAGTGGGGGGGGGGGTGGAAAAAGGGTTATAATTCTGCATGCTTTTAGCTAGCTATTAGTTGAAGATGAGACCGGAACTGAAGGCGGATGAATGTAAGTTTGTGGAAGAATTGGGCAGGTGTCAATCAGAGTTGTGTAGGAGATAATCTTACTGTTTGTTACTGGCTGGAGCTGATGTTAGTTGATTTCCAACATGTGATTGTCATCTACAGTCCAGCCGGTCAGAATTTCGTAGTTCCCTGGCCCTGTGAGTAGGGTAGAGAAGGAAAGGGATGGTCAGGAACTTAGGGTGATGAGAAGTATTGTATTTGTTTAAAATGTAAGTGGAGTCTTATGGAAGGACGAGAAAGAGAAAATTGGACAGAATCTTGGAGGAACATACAGGAAGCAAGAAACAAGTTACACAGTGAAACAGGAGAGTGAAGAGTTACCAGGAGGATCAATGAGAACCCCAAGGAATGTTATGCATACACAGAAAACAACAATAGAATGGGGAGAGGATAGGACCACTCTAAGACAAAGGTGGGAATTTATTCCCGGAGCCAGAGTTAACATTCGAAATAGAAAATGAATACTGGTGTTCACTAAGTGTACAGGGAGGAAAACGTGATGACAAAGGCGGTATCGTGATATTCTCTGGAATGTTGATTCTAAAGTAGAAGTGCTGTTGGTTCCCTCAAACCATATTGATTGATAAGTCCTTTGGGGGAATTTACTATTTTGGGAGACACAGACCACATGCATTTAAATATGATGTTTAAACTGCCGGCATCATACTGTAAGAACAGAGATCCTAACAACATCTGGCCCATACTGCAAGGGAACAGAATTGTCTATCTCCGCTATAAGCGTGTCCTGCATATGGGACTGCACAAGTATAGTCAGTATTCGACTTACAGCGACAGTAAACTTTACGATACATAGACCTTCTCTAACAGGACTAAGAACAATAAAACTCACAGCACTGTGCAGTACGCAAACGGTCCTGTCCACACCCGATACTGTACACCACCGTTAAACATTAGAACAACCCCAGCACTTCAAGGACAGGGAACAGTACAACCATGTTAATGGACGACAATTCATGAACTCTATCTATTCCTTCAATCCTACTGGGCAGCTCTCAGAATATAGCAGAGAGTTGACAAAGGAGGGCCTTGAAATATCTGTGTTAAGCTAAGGCTCCAGGCAGAGTCGAGGCGAGGCGAGGCAAGGCAAGGCAAAGCTAGGCTTGGCTCCAGGAGGAAGGTGAAGGGATGAGATACAGACAGGGTGCTTGGAGAGGAACAATCCTGCAGCACAAGGCTGAATACTGAATATATTTATGAAGCCAGACCAAAAAAGAATCAGGTGCCTCAAAAGAAACTGGGAAACCCGGAAAACTTGGAATAAGGTACACGGACCGGACGTCGAACCGGAATGCGGTTTTCATGGACCGGACGTTGACAGTACCTACCGCTCTATGGGAGCCTTCTGGCGACCCAAAAGGTTTCCCCAGACTATAGACAAAAAGGGCGGGTGGGGTGGGGGAGGTTTAAGCAGGGAAAAATCCAGGGGATCGAGAGATAAACCACAGCGACTGCGTCGCTTCGTCCAATTCTGGCTGTATAGATCTGTCATAAGGGGGTCGTTGCGAGCGGATCCAAAAGCCAGACACAGACACAGCCAGGAACAGGACTAGGCGTGAGAAGGAAGCAAAGAATGTGGGGAAGAAAGGACGCTGCAAACGAAACCGGCCCTGGACGAGACAAGGATTACAGGCCTGTGCTAGAACTTGGCGAGTATAGCGGAATCAGGACATCGAACTGGAAAATCGGAACCTGGGCTTGGACTCCGATCCAGAGACTGGATCTAGAGTCCAGAATCTAGGTCCTGACACGGGTTCAGACCCCAGAAGTAGGCGAGGACATGACGAGGTTACAGGACTGGATGAGAGTCTCATGGACAGGGCAAGGGAACCCCAACACCGGGCTGGGCAAGGTACTCCACGACAGGGCAAGACGTGGTTACAGGACGAGGAGAGGTAACAGGGTTGGACCTGAGGCACCTGGATATATCAAGGGGACCACAGGACAGGAAGAGGGAATCTCAACACTGGGCTGGGCAAGGAACTCCTGGGCTGACCGAGGCACATGATAAGACGAAAACACATAAGCCGTGGCTTGGGCAGGACAAGGACCTTGGACGTGACTAGGACTGGTCGAGACCCCGAGACTTGAATTAGTCGAGGAAGACAAAAAAACGCAGAGCCTAGGTCGAGGGAGAGACAGGTACGCAGAGCCTTTATCGAGGAAGAACAGGACCGAAGAACACCGAGCCTGGGTCGAGGGAGGACAGGAATGCAGAACACAGAGCCGGTACCCCTCCCTGGGTACAGGACGTAGGACCGAGACTCATGACACAGAAGGCTGAACACGACGAGACAGTTCTCAACGATAGATAGCGGCAAAACGGCCGGATCGACCTAGCGAAGGCATGGAAATAAACAGATATTTCCAAACAGGGCGAGGTTACAGTTCCAAGCAAGGCGAGGAGAGGCTCCAGGCAGAGGCGGTGCGAGGTTCCAGGCAGAGGCAAGGTGAGGCGAGGCAAGGCTCCAGGCAGAGGAGAGGCGAGGCGGGCCAAGGCTCCAGGCAGGGGAGGGCGAGGTAAGAGAAGGCAATGCAAGTCAAATCTAGACTAGGCTCCAGGAGGAAGGTGAAGGGAAGGGAAACAGGTTGGTAGGACAGGAGCAATCCAGCAGCCCGAGGCTGAATCCTGAAGTTATTTATGAAGCACGCCCAAACAAGATTCAGGTGCCTCAGCAGAAACTGGGGAAACCCGGAAAACCTGGAATAGGGAGCGTGGACCGGGACGCGAACCAGAATGCGGATTTCATGGACTGGACCACGACACTGAAGATGTGCTTCCTGAAAGCCAATGTGACTTTAGGGTTATAAGAGCAGCCATTGACATGAATTGCACTTTGAGGCAAATCCAGCAGAAGGCTGTAGAACAACAACAACCATTGTGCATTGTTTAGCCTGATTTTTCACAAGCATTTGATACGGTGGACAGAGAAAAAATCTGGGAAGAGCTCCAAACTTATGGCTGTCCAGATAGGGTGCTTACGGTGATCCAGTTGTTTCATGATAACATGTCTGCCAAAGCAGCTATTGGTAGAGACGTCAGCGAAGCCTACACCAACAAGCACGGGGTAAAACAGGAATGAGTTCTTGCTCCAGCTTTGTTCACAATATATCTTGCTGCAGTTTTGGAAATAATTGAACATAATTTGGACAAAGGTGTTTACATCAGGACTCTCTCAGATGGAAAATTGTTCAAAATGCCAAGTCTCAAAGCCTCAACCAAATCAAGAGATATATGTGTCAGACAGCGTCTGTATGCAGACGACCCAGTCTTGGTTGCTAGTGATGTTAGTGTAATCTCAGAAATAGTAGACTGCTTATCGCTTGCTGCCTTTCTTATTGGCCTAAGAATCAATGTCTCCAAAAACGAACTTCTGTACCAGCCTCCTCCTCTGCGTAGTCCCAGTGAGACACAACTACATGTCATATCGGTCAGTGGGGTAGCGCTGAGGTGTTTTCACACTTTCACATACTTAGAAAGTGCTGTGACTAACACCAACTCAGCAGATCTGGAAGTTGAGAGGGGAATTCAATCAGCTAGAAAGGTATTTGTGTTAGGACCCGGTCCGGAAACCGCCTTCCGGGTCTTGCTCCGGTCTGCGGACACGGGACTCCGGGCCTTGCAGCCAGCCCTCCTGTCACCCTGTATCAGAATCGAGTTTATTATAACAGGCATGTGTTGTGAAATTTGAAAACTGTTTCCATCAGCTAGCAGGGACAGAAGCATAAAGGCAAACACTCAGCGATTCAGCCCATCCGATTCCTAAATGGGCACTAAAACCTTGGATACTACTTCACTTTTATAATACATATTATTTTCGTTTTTGCACAATTGATTACTGTACTAATTTATTATTATTATTATTATTATTATTATTATTATTATTATTATTATTATTATTATTATTATTATTATTATTATTATTATTATTATTATTATTATTATTATTATTATTATTATTATTATTATTATTATTATTATTATTATTATTAATGTTTCTCCTATATTTATTGCATTGAACTGCTGCATCTAAGTTAACAAATTTCATGACACATTTCCGTAATAATAAACATGATTCTGATTCGGAATCGGATTTGTTAACTTACCAGCGGCAGTTCAATCCAATACATGATAACATAGAAAGGAAACAATAGCAAGTAAAACGATAACAGTAAATACGTATGAAACTTAAACGAAAACATATAGTGCAAAAGCAGAATAATATACATTACAAAAGTGTGGTAGTGGTCACGGGTTCAATGTCCATTTAGGAATCGTTTGGCAGAGGGGAAGAAAGCTGTGACTGAATCACTGTGGCTTCTGTACTTCCTTCCTGCCCCTAACATTCGGAAGAGGGCATGTCCTGGGTGCTGGAAGTCCTTAATTATTGACGTCACCTTTTGATGCACGGCTATTTGCCGATGCCCTGGACACTGCAGAGGCTAGTACCCAAGAAGGAGCCGACTAATTTTACAACATCTGGACGCTTCTTTTGGTCCTGTGCAGTAGCCACACCCCATCCACTCCAAGGAGTGATGCAGCCTGTCAGAATACTTTTCACTGTACATTGAGAGAAGTTTTTGAATGTTTTAATTAAAAAACCACATCTCTTCAAACTCTAATGAAATATAGCTTTTGTCTTGTCTTCTTTATAGGTGCATTGTTATTTTGGCACAAGGATAGATCCTCCAGGAACTTGAAATTGCTCAATCTTTCCTATTCTGATCTCTCTGTGAATGTTGCTTCTTGATCGCATGACTTACCCTTGTAATTGTTAATGCCGTCTTCATTCTTTCTATTAGCTTGACGGTAGTGATGGGAATGTATTTTTAATTTCACAGCTAAAGAACTATTCTATAGAAAATGTGAATTTTAGTAGACTTGACTGGACCCAGTAGAGGTGTAGTGAGAAAATATATATGACAGAACAAGAACCAATATCAAGTTGAATTTGTTTTATTTTATGAATTTGAACGCAGCTGTCGAGCAGAAGCATGTTCCTTTTAGGGTGATGAATAGCCAGGCAAGTTTAAGAAACCTTACCCAACGAGAGACATAAAGGCTCCTGACAAGAAATAACGGAAGCTTACACTGGGTTTAGGGGGTCAGAATCGGGCAAATCACTTGATGAGAATAAAAATGATTAAGAATACTCTTAAGAAGCAAACCAGGAAGATTACAATGTAATACTATTGATGAGGCATGTCAGAAAAATGCTAAACGTTTGTATCGCTATATTAAAAGTAACAGTGTGGCTAGCGAGTGCGAGGCCTCATGGAAATCAGCATATTGAGAGGTATCTTGAGCCACAGGAAATGGGTGGGATCATAAGTCAATTAATGAATATTTCTACTTTGTATTTACTGAGTACGATATCATGGTTGCTCAATGGATACTGCAAATTACTGGTGTTGCTTTGGATAACATTCATATTAGCAACAAGCAGTTATTAGCAGCCTTACAGTGCATTAAGGTCGATGAATCCTCCGGTCCTGACCAACTGCTTTGTGGAAATAGAGAGAAAATTGTGGAGAGTCTTCTGAAAACATTTGCATTATCATTGACCACTGAGTGTTGCCTCAAAGATAGAAGGAGTTGATGAGGCCCTGAAGATTCATCCAACTGAATGTACTGCAAGGTTGCTAATAACTTGAATGTTAGAAGCTGAGTGTTGAGCATATAGAGTACTGTAAAATCCTGAAGGGCATGGCTAATAAAATGTATGGTTGCAGTCTTTTTCATAACAAAGGCCACCTAAAACTAGATGGAGTAAATTTATGGTGAGACGAGAATTAGTTAAAGGACATTTGGAGAGAACTACTTCGCACAGATGTGGTCAATAAATGGAATGTGTTGTCAGTGGAAAGTGTAGATGTGAATATATTTACAAAACATAAATTCTTCACAGGCTATCAGCTGGGTCCAGGTGACAATTTCAACAAATGTTTTGATGACAAACCATACCATCTTCATCAGGTACCCGGACCCAGCTAGAGGTCAAGATGAGTTTATGCATCATATGCAGTGGGAAAACACTAGGTTCTTTTATATTTAAATGTTGAAGATTCGTCTGAACAGGTACGTGGACAGGAACGGCTGAGGGGGATATGAGCCTAATACAAGCTGATGGGCCCATTTGAGATCAATATGTTGGTCGACGTGGACGCCATGATCATTCCAATACCAATCCGGATGGATCTTATATACTTACTTGCTTCACCGCCTCAGAAAGCGTATTTCAAATTGTATCCTCCCTCTGTGTGAAAGAGGAAAGTTTTCATCTGATCCCTCTAAAATAATACGCTCCTCCTGCTAGATCGTGCCGGTGGTCATGAAATGTGCCTCCGTTTCCAGGTTTTTCTTAACTTTTTGTCCCTTTCCTGCTTAAAGACATTCTTCCTATAAATGGGTGACAGAACTATGCACTGTGCATTCAAGTCTCAGCAACGACTTACACATTTGTAACGTAATGCCAATGTCTCAGACTGACTTCCACGTCACCTGACATTTCATCCAATTCCCTGCCCTATTACCAAGCAGGCCTATCAATGTACTGGCATAAAATCTCTCCTGGATACATTTCAAAAGTTCCACCTCTTATCATTTTACACAAAGTTGATTCAGATATTTGTTATTTATTTACTTTTTTGTTTAAATCCCTGAATGCTGTAACGCTGTTCCCATGACATTTCTGTGATTTATCAACAAATCTCTTTCTCAATCGCCAACTACTAGGAGATTTACATGATAATTCCGGCAATATGATTGTTACATTATTTTTTTCTAAACTCTACTCACACATCCTCATATGAATAACCAGCTGAATATCCTACCTCAGTGATCGTGTCCTTGATCAATAATGCTACATTCCTCTTCCCATCTTCTACACACCACACTCACCCCTCCTCCTGTCACATCTGAAAAATCTGCAGGTGTAGTGAGGAGTCTCTCATGTTGTCCATCTTCCACTCAGTTACAGAGTTGTACAGGACTAAAATTCGGTCATACCGACGAAGGCATGTATCGTAGAGTCCCATTCACCTGTGTCTGGCCCATATTCCTCCAAACCTCTCCTATCCATGTACCTGTCGGAATGTCTGCTAAACCTTGTGATTATATCTCCATTGTAGATTCCTCTGTCAGCACGTACCATATATCCACCACTCTCCGTGGTGAACAAGTTGCTCAAGTGTCCCTTTTGATCTTTCCCCTCCCATATTACAGAAAACATTCCGCTCTTTCCCAGCTTAGTGATATTCATCGTATAAAAGAGACAGTAGAACAGCACATACTACATTGTGGTCTCACCAATTACCTGATCAGTCAAAAGATAAAGTCCCATCTCCTGTACTCCAAACTCTAACTGATGAATGCCTTCTTCACCACCCTATCTACACCTTCAGAGGGCTATGCACTTGCAATCTTTGGTCTCTCTGTTCTTTAAAACTCTTGAGGACCAGACTAGTAGACACAAATACACCTGTCGGTGCCCCCGGTTAAATAGCTTTCTGTCACTGAGGCTCACTCAGAACATTGAACACTACAGCATAGGAACAGGTCCTTCTTCCCACGATGTCTGTGCTGAACACAATGCCACATTAAACGAAATCTCTTCTCTTCCTTCCATGTCACTATCATATCTGCTTCCATCTCTCCCAGGACAGCCCATGCTAGGCCCTACTGCACTGTAAACAAAACTGATCTACTACTTTCCCGCACGTCATATTTGAATTATTATACTGTCACTTTAAAAGCAGCCTTCTTGAGTTTGAAATTTCCACCTTTGGAAAAATGATTCTGAATGTTTATGTTATCTACAACTCTCATAGTTCTATAAACTTCTGTCAGGTCTCACCTCAGCTTCCTTCAATCCAACAAAAATAGTTCCAGTGCGTCTCACTTTTATTTGTAACACAAGGCCACTGTCCAGGCAACATCCCTGTGAATCTTCTCGTCACCTTTTCAGCTTAATCACTTCCTTCCTTACAGTGATGAGAAGAACTGCAAAGGGTATCGCTTCTGTGGTTTAATAAATATTTTGTGCAAGTGGAATATGATGTTGCAACTCCTATGCTGCCAAATGTAAGCATGCTATCCACCTGCTTCACAACCTTGTCTACCTGTGTTGTGAATTTCAGGGAACTATGTACCTGTATCCCAGGGAGTCTCTGTTCACTAACACTCCCCATCACACTGCTGTTCACTGTATATGTCCTGGCCTGCTTTATCTTCCCAAAATCCATCACTGTTCACTTGTCCGACACTGGAACAACAGTTCTCCGTTTCTCTGTACGAACGACACGAAATAAATTTCCATCAACAATTCACTGCACCTGTCTGCTGTTTGTGCATGACATGCACATTCTATATCCTATATTCTATATATTCTGAACATTCTATACTTCCCTCACGTGCTCTTTCTCTCCATATAAACAATAGTCTACCTTTTCATTCTTTCCACCTGTGAACACGCCATCAATGTTTACCATATTAAACTCCATTTTCTCATCAACCTCTCGCCTACCCAGCCTCTTTATATCCTGTTGTAGAGACTAACTGACCCATCACAACATTACCCCCATCACATTCTCTGTCATTGACAGACAGCCTTGGGCACCTCAAACATTGCCCCCTTGTCCCCGTGATTAATATCGATTCTGAATAAATGGTGGCCCTTAACTTACTCTGCCTCGTCAGGCAACCTATTACCACCCCAACTTCCGCCTAATTCAACGTGATTTTAATATTGAGAGTATAGTATTGAGCGTCCAGAACTGATCCAAGTGATATTCCAGTGTATACAACCTCCCATCCCGAAACAAACCTGTAAATGGCGTTTCTGTCTTAATGTGAAAAACAGCCTTTTAACCTTGCGAACCCATCTTGTGATTTCTAATGTGGTGCACCAGCATTTCATCTGGGCCCTTGTTAGATACCACCTGAAAATCTAAGTTTACCACATCTATAAGTTCCATTCTAACATCCAGAAATACTCTTTTCTTGTTAATCAAACATGAACTGCCTTTCACTTAATCAGCTGACAGAGTCTCAAAATAGTTTAAAGATAGACATGTTGGTTATGAAAACTTTTGGCACACAGGCCTTCATCAGTCAATGCAATGAGGATAGAGGTTGGGGTGTTGTGTTGCACTTGTATAAGATGTGAGTTCGCATTGAAATATCGTATTTAGTTTTTGTCACACTGCTACAGGAAATATGCAATTAAGTTGGAAATAAGGCAGGGAAACATACAAGGTCAATGTTGAGTCGCATGTACCAGAGTTATGAGCAGTTTAGGATAGTTTTCTATGGACTGTGGGAGAGTAAGGGGAAATATTATAGAGGTGTATGAGACAATAAAGATCGCATATAGTGTGAATGCACAGAAACATTTTAAAAGGTATATGGAACTACAGGGCACCAGATGGTGACAGGGCAGGTATCGAATTGGAATCTGTTGTTCTATGACTTTCAGACAGACGGTGGTCAGTTTGGCACATCATTCCCACTGTGGCATAGACCACTGAACCGAGTTCTGTGTGCAGTGCCAGTCTTTCAAGCCCACCCCAGATGTAGCCATTATTCGGGGTGGATATATTCTTTCTCAGGAATGAACTCTCTGGAGCTTCTTCTGCTCTTGTTTTTTGTAGGATTGGGTTGCTGCGGTTAGGATATCCAGCTCGAATCTATTTGCATCCGGGCTTCGGACAGTGCAGGAACATAGAGTATGTTGGAAACTGAGGTCCCTCTCCCGAGCAGCCTGCAATCATCCCCTGCAATATCTGGATGATAAAGCACGTTTATCACAACAGAATGCATTCATTTACCCGATCGATACCCTTCAAATATACCTTAGTCAAATCTCCCCTCACTCTCTTACACTCCAGGGCATAAGGGTAAAATGCCTTGAGATTATTCTTGATTCTGTTCGCCAAGGGCATTTTTTGGAGATTCTAAACACCTTTTTGAGCTACCTTCTGCTATCTTCGTATTCAGTGAAGCTCCTCTCCAATTGAGCTTTTGGAATTCATTTAACTGTGCTATGTTGTCACCTCACAATCTAATTTTACACTGAGACCAACCGAATCTTCGCCTTCCGGCTGCTGTGTGTGAGGAGGAAGCGCTGCACTGTGCTTAGTACCGGGAATGGACTGACATTATTTTCACACACTCATCAAGTGGTTCTTTGTAGATTGGAAATTTATTCTTTATAATTCTGGAGACGAGCTGAGAAGAGTAAAACCAGGGAATCCTTCAGTATGGAGCTGCTGTGTGAGAGAATTTGATCAGAGTTTTCTCTTGCAGTTCTGTTGTTAATATTCCTTTGGAAATTTGTGAATGCTTTAAAGAGCAGGTGGAACAGGAAAATGCGTGGCCACGCTCCGCAGTCCGTCACTCTGACTCTGTCTCCTCCTCTTCCCAATTCTATCTCTCTGCACCTTCCTCGGGCAGTTCGAGGTGCTGTATATAAAAGGAGACAGAAGCGGTCAGTTTGTCAATGAGCAGCGATCTGAGTGAAGCAGCATCATGTTTAGTGGAGGGAAAGAAGGCAAAGGAGTGGGAAAAGGTGGAGCAGGCACCTTTAAGTGCATTGTGCTAATATCCAGTGCAACAACAAACCATCTATTTGTCCCCGGGTCCTACTGCGACATTTCAGGCTGCAGAGGTTGAAGGAGTCACTGGGGCTTGATGCAACCATGCAAGGGGTTGATGCTGAAGGACCACAGGGCAGTGTTGTTCAATTACTGGAAATTGAGGTGCTGAATCGCTAAGAATTCCTCAATTATTGCAGTTGTGAACCATCCCAGAGTTACTCATGAGTGGAAGCAGTGCTAATGATTGAATTGTAACAACGTAATAGATCATTACTCAAAGCATTGACTTTCAAAGTGTAGAATGGAAAGGCTTCGTACAGTTTATTCTTGTAACCTTTATTGTGAATAACTTTTATTTTGTTGATGATGTGCACCAGACTGTGTATCTAGAATGATGTGAGTATGAAAGCACATAGTCCAGGTTCTCATCAGCCTCCACAGAAAGGGCATATTTGTATTATCATCCATTTGCCTCTCTGCGGCCTACTTACTCAAAAGATCAAGGCCTTACTTTAATCTATAACAATTGTCTTGAACTGGCATTTAACTCTCCAATCTTCCTGACCCTTTGCCAATTTGCACGTGGCTCATGTAGTAATGCAAATATTTCAACCTTTGTTCTAATTTTAATTTTGTCCCTTGCTGCCCAAATTCCCTTAACAGAGCTTCTTTCCTGGTTCTACTTTTGTCGTCGGAACCCACATGGTCCATCCCAACTGGAATTTTTCTTTCCCACTGCAAGTTCCTTTACAGGGTAGATAAGATGTCTCGAAACAGCACAAGGCAGGGAACGCAGCTAATCTGTGACTGCGCTACAATTTCTGTAACCATATCCAGTATTGATCAGTAAGGAGGGTCTACAGCATGTTCAGGTGTAGCCTGCAGCGTAGTGGTGGGAAGGAGTGACTTACATCTGGTTCATTTGCTCTGTCTGCACAAAAATAATTCCTGACATTGTTCAGTGGCGTAGTGGATAAAGAACCTAAAGTATAGCAAAATGTGCAGCTTGAAATCAGTGATGCAGATAATGGAGCACACTGGGGAATATAAAAATATTGAGTCTCTATCACTTATAGCTTTTTACAGCTGCTTCTTTTTTTCTCATCTTGCATACTGGCAACAATTCTGGAAGTGTAAATGTTAAAATATCCCGAATATTTAACTAGTTAAAAACTCAAAAATATTGTGAAATAACGCTGCAAACAATCTTTCAGATATATGTTGTTGCAACCACGCTGTGCACAACAACAAAGAGAATTTTTGCACATCACAAATCAGATTAATTACAGTCAGAAAGAAATGTATTTATCTGATGTAGTTCAGTACATGCAGAAATATGGGATGCGCCACATCTTGGTATGCAATTAATGGAGGACACGGTATTATTAAAGGTTTTGCAATAATTTTAATTTTTGATCCAATCGGAATAAACATTCAAGAAAGATTTCTCTGCAGATAGGGACGGATGTGAAACTGAGAGATCCTGCAAGAAGGGAACAAGTGATGGAGGCCACCAAGAGATCCATCACAACTCGGGAGGAGCTACATGCTTCAGTGGCTGAGCTGGAACAGACTGCAGAGAGAACAACTGTTGCCCCTGTTCTTCAGCAATTCTGTTGCTTTTAATTTATCTTTTTCACGGCGATGCTTGAAGTGCACATTTGTATTCATGGTGTATATTTTCCTAGCAGTTGAACTTTCCAGATACAAGGAGGCCAGTAATGACGGAGAAGAGTCATAGAATATAGAACGTAAAAATTTTCAGCACTTTGGTTCGTGCCGAGTCGAACATGTAAACCATTCTAGAGACTGCCTAGAGCTCTTCAATTACACTATTTCGTCCGCATCCATCAGTGTTGCCAGCAATGCATACGATGCAGCCCCCCACACTCTGTGAAAAAATTATCCTTGACATCCCCTGGATACATATTTCCCAAAATCCGAAAATTATGCCGCCACGTGGTAGCCATTTGAGCCTTGTAAACATGTCTCTGGCTATCCACGCGATCAGTGCCCCTCATGTTCTTATACACCTCTATCCAGTTGTCTCTCATCCTCCATCACACCAAGGAGGAAAGGACAAGTACACTCAACCTATGCTCATACGGTAAGGTATGTACTGGCAAGGAAAGCTATCTTGGATTAATTTTAAAAATTCCACCTCCAATCCTGACACACAATGGCAATCCAGTTAAGTTTCTCTTACATTTAAAATCTCGCACCTCGTTGTAAAAAACAAGGTCTTCTTGTTTATAGTGTTACGGATTCAGCAACAATAAATATCTAAGTGAGGCATGTTTTTTTTTATAACAAATAAAACATTTATTAAACACAGAAAAACAAACCCCCAAATGTAAACAAACAACTAACATAATCGGAAATCAGCTGCTGTGCGGCAGCTTAAACTGTTCTTAAAGGAATCAAGCAAACACTGTTCTTAAAGCGATGTTGCAAAAACAGTTTTTCAATCACTGCAAAAGTTAAAAATGCTTACAGTCCATTAAAGAAGAGACTTTTTAGACGATTTATATTCTTTTTCACGTCGTGTTGTTGCGGTCCCCAGTCGAAATATACTTACCCCGGAGAATTTAGGAAGATGATAATGAAACGGCTTAAAGGCACTGACCTTTCCTTGACGAAACTGTACACCAAACCCTTTCTGCTCTCAGCGCAGGGGCTAACCCAGGCACAGCCAACGAATTCCGTCCGTATGTGAATAAAACCTGTTTTACAGTCGAAATCGACTTTCCTCGATCTTTCAACTCCCGGACTCCGATCTTCACTCTCCACTGACATTTGACTGGCAGTATTATAAATAAACTGCCGGCAATGACATTTTAAACATTAAGCATTAAATAAAACTCCATCCTTCAAGGAACTGCGTCATAATATTGGACCACGCAGTAGCATGGAGTCAAAATGGAAAATCCAGCCACGAACTGCCCCTCCAGACAGGGAGGGGTCCTCCTTTTATACCCTGTAAAAAAACCCTGCCACATGACCTCTACTGACGGGAAGATGACGTCACTCCACAATCACAAGACCTTAGGTCCAGCTTATCTTCAACACTTCTGTCACGTGAGAAGTACAAGACCCAGACAGGTACGTAATACCTTCCTCAAAAAGAGAAGTTGGTCTGTCAAGAAAAAATTTTAGCAATTATTTACAAAAAAAAACAAATGTATAAACTGTACAAAGTGCGATAACCATGAATTGACAACCACTTGGAAGACAACCATGCTCACAACTACGGTTCCAATGGTGCTGCAGGAGATTCGAGTACTGAGTGACTCTCATGTATTCATGTGACTCCACCAGTCCCTGAGCTACTTTCTGTCGGATTGTTCCTCACACAGCTGAAGGTCCTTTTCCGGATAACGGATTCAACATCATCCCACAGACCGGCGTTGTACAACACTCACTGAATATTCTCCAGGGATCAGACTGAGTGACAGACTGCCCCTCAGACTGTCGAAGATTTACTAATGGTGTCCTGCCTTCCGAATCAGCAAATCGAGAAATAAATCCAGGTTAGAAATGTTCTTCAGAAAGGCAGATGGATATGTAAGAGTGGAATGATATCGACAGAGGCAAAATAAATTAATTCAGTTCTGCATCCGTTTCGTCGCAGACAAGTTTCTAAGGTTCTCTTGCATTTCCAGTTAACATTTGAAGTAGAAACTCGGTCTCCCCGTTGAGGAATTGAACCCCGATCTCCCGCGCGTTAAGCGCGGATACTAACCATTACCTAATGAGGAATAAGCAGAAGCACGGAATCCCGGTACCAGGGTAAAGGGTCGCAGAGTCACTCTGACGTTAGTTTTGTTTCAGGTGGACGTGCCGCTTAGTATCTCAGAACAAGTTTGTAATTGCGAGCCTTTATAAGACAATGGTCAGACCGCAATTGGAGTACATGGAACATAAAACATAGATCAGTAAAGCACAGGAATCGTCCATCCTGCCAGGAATATGGTGTTGAACCAGCTTTGAAGCCAATCAAAAGCACCCAAACACTCAGCACTCCTACAACCGCCATGTACATGTACTTGCACCTTCCATCCATGTGCCTGTATAAACGTCTCTTAAAAACCTCCAATGTATTTACCTTTATCTCCATAACAAGTAGCATTTTACCACATCCACCACTCTCAGGTTGAAAACATGCCCCTCAGATGCTCAAAACCTATCCTACCTCTCCTTCAATACATGTCCTCTGGTATTCGTCATTTCAACCCTGGGAAACACTTCATCTCTGTCCAATCATCTATGATTCTGCTAATCTTGTAAATCTCTATCAGATCTTATCTCAGCTACCGACGCACCGGAGAAAACAAAACTCGATTAGCCAGACTCCCATAACAGCACAAACACTCTTGAACAAGTAGAATCTTGGCAACATTCTTCTGAACACTCTCCAAAATTCAATGTTCTCCCTCCGATGGGTCGGCCAGAAATCTACACAATACTTCAAATGTATTCGAACAAGAGTTGTATGGAGTCACAACATAACCTCTAGACTTTTGAATGATGAAAGAAAAAAAAAATAACATGCCATAAGCTCCCCGAGCTACGTGGTCAATTTCAAGGAGCTATGAATTTCCAGATCTCTCTGCTAAGCAACACTTGCCCTTAACAATCTGCTCTTTCCTTGCATGTGACCTACTGAGGTGCAGCACCTCACATTAATCTGGGTTAAACTCCATCTGCTATTACTCTCCCCATATCTACAACTAATGTTTGTTGTTCTGCATTTTTCGCCAGTCTTCTAAACTATCCAGAACTCCACCAATCTTGGTATCGCCGCAAATGTATTAACCCACCTATCGACATTTTCATTCAGGTCAATTATATACATCAGAAACAGCAGAGGTCTAAACACCCCTACGGAACACAATTAATTACTGACCTCCAGCTCTATTATATCCTTTCAGCCATCAGCCTACATCTTCTATGCACAATCCACTTCTGAATCCAAACTGCCATTTCCCCGCAGACCCCATGCATCATTACTTTCTGGAATTGCCTTCCATGAGGGACTTTATCAAACGCCTCACTAAAATCCATGTTAGCAACATCGACTGACCTACCCTTTCCATTCTCTCTTGTCAACTTATTTAAAAGAACACTCAAAAATGTTAGTAAGGAACGCTCTGTCATAGAATGCCCTGGATTGCACCTTCTTCCTACTTAGCAACTTTTCACAGCCCCTCCTGCCTTTCTTAATACTATTATTTTACCCTTTTTCATGCATTGTTCTAAACTCTTCGTGTGTTTTGTTTGATTCCAACTTCCCATGCTTTAGATAATGTTCCTTTTTCTTCTTGACTAAGTTCCTCACCCTTCCTTATATTTTCTTTCCATCGCCATCCTTCCTTCTAACAAGAATATTGCTTCCCTGTACTCTGTGCTACTTATCTTAAAAGAGCCTTCACTTCTCTAATATAGATTTGGCAAAGAAAATATGTTCACAATTAAGTCTTCTTGTTTCTTGCCTAATGCTATCGTAATTGCTTTACACCAATTTAAAATTCTCTCACAAGCCTCAGTGTACCCCTTCTGAACTACAGCTATCTTGAGATTTAAGGAGTTGTGGTCTCGTCTCTAACAGTACTCCAACTGAAAGGGCAACCACTAGACCAAGCACTTTACCCCGCACCACGTTCAATACGGCTGTCCTCTAGTCGGTACGATGACATATTGATTTAACTGATTCGGGATACACTTAACAAGTTCTGCCCATCTAAGCACCTTACACTGTCAAGGTCCGAGACGACTATACTTTCAATAATTTTTCTGACACCTATCAGCTGGTCCGATCCATCCCTTACTGTCCAAGAGCTCCAGCGTCCAGCCCCCTACAAAACTAGTTTAAATTCTGTATGATTGGTCCTGGGCCCTATTCTGGAAACTGATGCGATGGCGTTGGAGAGAGTCCACAGGAAGTTCACAAGAATTATTCCGAAAATGAAAGGGTTAACATGTGAGAAGAATTTGATGACTCTGGGGCTGTACTCGTTGAATATTTCAAGAATGAGGTTTCAAATAAAACCTATCAGATGTTCTTGAAATGTATGGATACGGGAGGATGTTGCTTGTAGTAGGTGAGCCGGGGACGACAGGGCAATGCCACAGAATAAGGGAACATACATTCAAAATAGAGTTGACGGGATTTCTTTAGCAGAGATCTGTGAATCGGAGGGATTCTTTGCCGTAACCCCTATGCCAATACACTTTAGTCGGAGCTTGTTAGGTTTTTGATTTAGCTAAGCGTCAAATCTTAAAGGGATAACCGTTATGATTCAGCCGTCACGGACTGGCGGAGCAAACATGCTTCTGAATCTATTGTTCTGATTAACGTTCTTAACGATTGAAGGAGGTTTCGTCGGTGGCCCGTGCCCGAGTTCCTGTGAAGGTCTTTAGTACATAAGTAATGGGAGTTTCCTTGTGCCCGAACGGTGCGAGCAGAAGATATAGTCAATTCATGCGCTTTGCTTTACCGACTTTCAATACATTTGCCTAAAATAAGCAAGGGAAATAACGCGGCGAGTGCAAGAACTTATTGATTTTGTTTAGCTTTTATTTGGATTCAGACATTATAAAA
Source organism: Hypanus sabinus (assembly GCF_030144855.1). Classification (NCBI taxonomy): domain Eukaryota; kingdom Metazoa; phylum Chordata; class Chondrichthyes; order Myliobatiformes; family Dasyatidae; genus Hypanus; species Hypanus sabinus. Next base: position 13,224,221 of record NC_082736.1, read on the forward strand.
ATCGTGGTAGATTCTGCGTCTCGAAATATGCACAAATAAAAGATAGAATGAAAATACAATGATCAAAGATTGAAAGTAATGCACCTGCAAGAAATTGCACAGAATGTGATTTGCTTGTCACAATGTGGACTGGTATCTTATTGTGAGAAATCTGTGTGTTGAGGATACACTGTTCAATTCTATGCTTAATTTGTTTCAGTATTCAATCTGTCCATATGTTACAGATACTTTCATGAAACAGACACCTTAAAAGTTCGTCACAAATGAACACCCCACTCATATCAGTGTGGATGCCGTGATGTCCCAACAGTTACATAACAATGCTGGTCGGTTATTTCTCATCTACCTTGACCACTATTGTGCCACCAAATTGAAGGCAAAAAGCAGGTGTACATCTTTTCCTTCCAGCGAAACTCTTGCCTAATTTTACAGACAAACCAAATGCCCTTGGATAATTTAGGAATCTAAGTGCACTGCGCCTACTGTTAGAAATGTTCATTAGCTGAGTGTAATATTGCACGTTGTAAATTATTGTGTCAGCGAATTGTTAGGTTTGATAAATAACATACCTTGTGTCACAGAGAAAGCACGTACTTTCTCATTTGTAAATCAGAATAAACAAAATTCAACAGAATTGTTATTTTGTGATTTCTCTGAGGAATTATTTTCTTTACATGATTACACGGCTCATACAAATGGTTTACGTGATGTGTTTGTTTACTGGACTGTCACTTATGAGACTAACGAAGTGCTATCTTTAAAAGACGGTGGGCACTATTCTTTCCTGAAGAAGAGTTTACGAAATAATTAACAGCAGATATCGGCATTTAGACAATTTGGACCTGCTCGCTGTTTCACATCGAAAATGGGATATCCTGCAATTTACTATATAGCGAGCATTTACTATCCTATACTGGCAGCGATTGGTATCCCTGGTAAGTAACTGGAGTTGGCTGTTATGTGTGTGTTTTGTTCTTATTACTGTACCATCCGAACGGCAGATTAGTTACCGTAAAATCTGTTACAGTTGGCGCCTCGTCTGTACATGAGTGTTTTAAGGTTTTTCATGTTTAAGCATGTTTCCCTTATATTTCGCTGACCTTTGAATGCCAGATTTTTAGTAACTGAATGTGTTAATATTCCTATGTTCTAGTATGTACCTATTCGACCTTCCAAACCTTTACCAACATATATTGTTTCAATTCTGATTCAGAATCAGATTTATTAAAATCTTTAAAAAGTAAAATATTTTTACCGTCGCTGCAGCTTTCACTGAAAACTGTTTATTGTTGTTTTTATTTCGGAGACATGTAGAACTTTCATACCGTCCAGGCATTTTGAATCAGCCACCCACTAGGAAATATATAGTGGACTACATAATTCCGACAGTAAACTACTGGAAGTTTGCAACATAACTGACCCGCTGTTTTGCATCAATTGAAGAGCATTGATGGGCGTAAATACTCTATTTCCACTCTCCTATTCGAACCCAGTCTGTCTTGGCACAATATTAAAGAATGTGGTCCATTCCGTCAGTAACACCTAATTTCCAGGAAAACGCATAAGAGCTTTTTTTTGAAACTAACTCCTATTCTGCTTCCTTGCAGTTAATTTAATGGCGATTGTGATCCTTTCTCGGGGAAACTGCGGACTTTCCAAATGTATCTCCTGTTATCTGGTGGGGATGGCGGCAACTGATTTAATAATTACTATCATAGGTGTTGTACTTGAGCAGATCAATAATATTTATGTTTTTGCATTTTCTTTACTCATTACACGGATCTGCGCCGTGACATTTTACCTGAGGCTCGCAACCATGGACTGTTCTGTTTGGCTCACGGTGGCTTTCACGTTCGATCGCTGTATTGCAATCTGCAGTCGAAGACTGCGGGAACGATACTGCACCAAGAGGACAGCGACTGTGATGATAATAATTGTGAGTTTAGTGAGTTGTGCGAAGCGCCTTCCATTTTACTTTGGGATAGATCCTTATGTGATCATTGATAACGTACCCTGGCGATGCACTGCAAAAGAATATTACTATACTTTACCTGTATGGAGAACATACCGGTTGTTGAACACTATCTCTACACCTTTATTGCCTATCAGCTTGATTCTATTGTTTAATGCTTTAACAGTCAGTCATATTATATCAGCAAACAGGGTCCGCCGGGGTCTCAGGAACAGTAGAGATAATAAGAAAGATCCAGAGTTGGAGAACCGGAGAAAGTCAATGATTCTTTTGTTCACACTATCCGCCAATTTCATATTGTTGTGGATCCCCTTTATTGTATATACTATGAACTGGCCAACTCAGAATTACTTTTACATTGACCGATACCTGAATACACCGGAGTATATCCTGCAGCAGTTTGGGTACATGTTGCAGTTTCTCTCTACCTGCACCAACACGTGTATCTACACACTGACACAGAGGAAATTCAGGGAGGAGCTGAAGAATGGTGTCAAACATCTGCTTGCATTAAATGTTAGGCGCTGTAAATAAAACGGAAATCGCATAGTAATATTTACTAGGAGTTCAAAAATCCATAACATCAATATTTTTTGTAAGACTGTCATGCAGTATATTCGTGCAGTCAGATGTACAAACGTTAGCAGTCTGCCATATCCAGTGGACTCAGCGAAATTTCAATTCATGACGCAACTGTGCCAACGAACGTAGAGCCTCTGAAGCGATATTTATATTAAGATAAAATGTATATGGAAAGCTTTGGATTAATGCAGTAACGTCGGCCAATGAAACACACAGCACACCACTGTCGGTTTTACATCGGTAGAGTTCTATTGCAATTCATTTTACAATCCAGCTCTGGAACATGAGTGTGCTTCACTTTCACAACTGAAGCAGTTTACCTGGAACATGCAAAGGAGGATTCAGTTAATTTGAACTAGTACTACTGAAATTCTTATTATACTATTGAAAGGAATGTCTCAAAAAATAAACACAAAATATAGTAGGAACAGCCATCCAGCACATCGAGCCTTCAAAGCCATTCAATAAGATCATGATTGATCCGTCTGTAAACTCAGTTCCATTTGCCTGTCTTGTACCCATAACCCTTAGTTCTCTAACTATGTAAAAACCTATGTAACTGTTTCTTAAAAATATTTTATTAAAAAGCTCCAACTGCTTCCCTGGGCAGATAATTTAACAGATTCAGGACTCTCTGGGAAAAACAGTTTCTCTTCACCTCCGTCTTAAATCTTCTTCTCTAAATCTTGAAGAAATGTCCCCTGGTTCTAGTCTCACCTACCAATGGAAACAACGTTCTTACTTGAATCTTTTCTATCCCTTTAAAAATCCTGTATGTTTCTAGAAGATCCACAGAGAGTATAGTCCCACACGACTCAATCTCTCCTCGCAAGATAAATCCTTCATCCCTGGAATCAATCTGGTGAACCTCCTCTGAACTGCCACCAAAGCCAATATGCCCTTCCTCAAGTATGGAGACCAGTAATGTATTGTTACGTCCACGTGGGTATCTTGTACTTGTCACGTGACAGTAGTATTGACGCTATACTGGATGTAGGCAGTGGTTTTGTGATGGTGGAGTGACGTCATTTTCCCTCCAGTAGAGGTCATGTGGCAGGTGTTTTTAACAGGGTATAAAAGGAGGACCCCTCCCTATGAGGAGGGGCAGTTTGTGGCTGGATTTGCCATTTTGATTCCATGCCACTGCGTGGTTCAATATTATTACGCAGTTTGGTTAAAAGGTGGAATTTTATTTAATGCCTAAATTTTCAAAGGTCATTGCCGGCAGTTCCTTTATAATACTGCCAGTTGAAGTTCAGTGGAAAGTGAAGATCAGAGTTCGGGAGTTTAAAGATCGAGGAAAGTTTATTTCGACGGTGAAAGAGGTTCGACCTTGTTTAATCCTCATTCGGAAGTAATTCGCTGGCTGTCCCCGTGTTAACCTCTGCAAATAATAGCAGAAAGGATTAGGTACAGTTTTGCAAGCAAAGGTCAGTGCCTTTAAGCCATTTCATTTTTCTCTTCGTAAATCCACCGGGAAAAGTATAGTTCGACTGGGTACCGCAGCAACACGAGGTGAAGGAGAAATTAAATAGTCTAAAATGTCTCTCCTCTAATGGACTATAAGCATTTTGAACTTTTGAAGTACTACTTTTAAGAACTGTTTTTGTAACATTGCTTTAAGAACTGTTTCCACTTTATTCCTTTAAGAACTATTTCAGCTTCCGCACAGCAGATGATTTCCGTTTACTTTTGTTGTTTGTTTACTTTTGGGGTCTTGTTTTTCAGTGTCTAGTAAATGCTTTATTTGGTATAAAAAACAATGCCTCACTTATACATTTATTGTTGCTGAATCCGTAACAGTCTTCAGTACTCCAGCTGCGGCCTCATTGGTACCCTGTATAGTTGCATCACGACCTTCCTCCTCTTCAATTCAATCCCTATAGCAATGACGTTCCACATTCCCTTTGCCTTCTTAATAACTATTGTAACTACGAGCCAACTTGTTGGCATTCATGCACAAGTACTTCCAAGTACCTCTGCACAAGAGCATGCTACAATCTTTCAACATTTAAATCGTTACCTACCCGTGACACGTTACAGTGGTACACTTGTCACGTGACATGAGTTGAAGCTATTCTGGACTTGAGGTAATGGTCTTGTGATGGTGGAGTGACGTCATTTTCCCGGCAGTAGAGGTCATCTGACATTTTTTTTTACAGGGTATAAAAGGCGGACCCCTCCCTGTGAGTAGGGACAGTTCCTGGCTGGATTTGCCATGTTGATTTCATGTCACTGCGTGATTTAATATTATGAGGCAGTTTAGTTGAAAGATGGAGTTTTATTTAATGCCTAATGTTTATAAGGTCATTGCCAGCAGTTTCTTTATAATACTGCTAGTTAAAAATCCGTGGAGAGTGAAGATCGAAGTTCGGGAGTTAAAAGATTGAGGAAAGTCGATTTCGACGGTAACACAAGTTCGACCTTGTTTGAAGCTCATTAGGAAGTATTTCGTTGACTGTGCTCGTGTTAATCCCTGTGAAATAGCAGAACGGATTGAGTACAGTGTTGTAAAGTAAAGGTCAGTGCCTTTAAGCTGTTTCATATTTCATCTTCGTAAATTCTTTGTGGGAAAAGTATAGTTCGCCTGGGAATCGCAGCGACACGACGTGAAAGAGAATTTAAATCGTCTTAAAAAGTCTCTCCCTTAAATGGACTGTAAGCATTTTGAACTTTTGCAATACTACTTTGAAGAACTGTATTTGCAACTTCGCTTTAAGAACAGTTTTTGCTTTATTCCTTTAAGAACTGTTTAAGCTGCCGCACAGCTACTGACTGCTGGTTACGTGAGTGGCATGTTTACTTTTGGGGTTTTGTTTTTCAGTGTTCAATAAATGTTTTATTTGTTATAAAAAAAGCCTGCCTCGTTCATATATTTATTGTTGCTGAATCCGTAACATAAACATGGGGGCTGCATCCGGGATGAATAATGTTTGAGTATAAATGCTTATTAAGTTTTGAATCGGTGTTTTGGGAAAGGGGAATACACGATTATTGTGCTTGATTGGCTTGTGTGTGGTATTTGGCAGAAATGAATATTGATGAGTTTCTGGCTTCGCAGGATGCGGAGTTGTTAGAGAAGGTGAAAAAAACTGAGCTGTCTGAGATAGCTAGTAGATTGCAACTTAAAGGTATTTTGAAGTCTGCATCAAAGGCTCCAATACAGAGAAAAATCGGGCCACACTATATGGATTCGGGTGATTTTGATGAATCGATTTTAGAGTCGTTTCCAATAAGTAATATAGAGATGCAGTTGCAAATCGAAGAAGTGAAGTTGGGACAAAGTAAAGCAGAATTGGAGCGTTGTAGGTTAGAAGCAGATAATAGAAAAAGGGAAGTTGAAGATGCAATGACGGAATTAAGGTCTGGGAACCAATCTTCTGGTTCTAGAAAACCGTTTGTTGCTAGTCAAGAAGTTAAATTGGTCCCTCCTTTTAGTGAAACAGAAGCGGAAAGATATATCCAACATTTTTAAACGATTGCTCAGATCTCAGAGTGGCTGAAAGATAAATGGTCAGGGTTGTTACAGGGTGTAATTAAAGGCAAAGCACAACAAGTTTATACAGCTTTAACTGCTGCGCAAACGCTTCATTATGATATTGTGAAAAAGCATATTTTGATAGCATACGAATTGGTCACAGAAGCGTATAGAGAAAGATTCAGAGGTTTCAAGAAGTCTGTGGAAAAAAACGTATGTGGAATTTGCCTATAATAAAGCTGTGTGTGTTGAGAGATGGGTTTCCTCCAAAAATGTAAATGGGGACTATAAATCATTCAAAGAGCTGATTTTAATGGAGGAATATAAAAGAAGCTTCCCTGTTGAAATAAGGACCTACTTAAATGAGAGGGATGCTGATACATTGCAGGACTGTGCTAGATTAGCTGCTGAGTTTGTTTTAATCCATAAGTATACATTTACTCAGGGCAGAATTTTGTAGAGGAAAAATAACACGTAGACTCATGGTATATCAGAAATAGAATCAGAAGTTAATGAGAAAGATAAGGAGGAAGGAAAACCTGTGAATGAAAGACAGTTTGGTCTTATTTGTAACTATTGTAAGAAACCTGGTCGTGTTATAGCTAACTGTTTCCGATTGAAAAAGAAAGAGAACGAAGCTGTTCCAGATGCTTGTGTGCAACATATTAAAACACCTGTAAAATTACAGAGTTCAATAAACATAAATGAGGTATTGTTAGATTCTGACCAAGTTAGAAAGGGACATGATCATTTTGTAACTGAAGGGTTTGTATCCTTGAAAGAAGGATCTACTCCGGTGCCAAGAAAAATACTTAGGGATACTGGGGTTTCTCAATCACTGATGTTAGACAGTGCGTTGAAGTATAATAAGGAGTCTGACACTGGTGAGGTAAATTATATACGAGGTGCTGGGTGTGATTTTATGCCTGTACATTTACATAAAGTAAATTTAAAGTCCAGGTTAGTTACAGGATTTGTTAAAGAAGGATTGCAGCCTAGCTGACTTGTGAAGGATATTTCTTTATTGTTAGGTAATGACATGGCAGGTGGATAAGTTTTTCCTGAAGTGCATTTGACAATGGAATCAGAGGAACCGGAGATGAATTCTAACACAGATTTTGTCCTGTGTTGTGATTAGAGCTATGGCTAAAAAGATCGATGCGCAGAATTAGTTTGTTACTCATGACTGTTCAACTCAGGATTAGAGTTTTGAGGATGTGTCAGAGAGTTTCTTACATTCGTTGTTTGAACAAGATTCTTGGAGTAAGTCTTACTATGAAGAATTATCTCTGTCTCGGAAGGAGATGAAAAAAGAGCAGAATAGAGACGCTGAGTTTATAAAATTCAGAAAACAAGCTCTACTAGATACTGAAATTGAGAAGGTGTCAGTTGGATATTACTTGGAGAAAGGAGTGTTGATGAGGAAGTGGATTAGTAAGGAAATACACACTAAATTGTTGGACTTTGTTTTGAAATTTAAGGACAGGTGACATTAAGCTTGTAGATTAGCCAAGAAAAAATTAAAATTGGCTCAGGAGAAAATGAAAATTTGGTATGATAATGAACCGAAAATTAGGATGTTTCAGCCTGGGGATAAGGTGTTGGTTCTTTTCCCAGTGGAAACGAATCCTTCACAAGCTAGATTTCATGGTCCTTATGAAATTGTGTCTAAAGTCAATGATGTGGATTACGTGATGAAAACTGATAAAGCCATATTTTGAGAAACAATCAGATACTGTGACTGTTGTGGTTAATGATAATGACTTTGATTTAACTAGGAACATGATAGATGATTCATCTGAATTTCATTCTAAATCCTACATTGTTTCTGTTAGGTTACCACATTCAACCATTCTGGAAAACATTGATGAGAAACTAGCACATTTACAGCTAGAGCAGAAACAACAGATGGAGAAATTAATTTTGTAATATAAGGATTTGTTTCCAGATGTTCCGAGAAGGACTACTATAGCTTCACATGTTGTAGATGTTGGAGTTGCCAAACCTATTAAACAATACCCATATAGGATGAACATAGTAAAATGTGAACTTGCAGAGAAATATGTTAGAGAATAATATTATAAAATCTTCTAACTGGAATTGGAGTACACCGTGTGTTATGGTGCCAAAATCAGATGGTAGTATTAGGTTGTGTACGGAATATAGGAAGGTGAATGCTGTCGTGAAAGCAGATGCATATCCAATTCCTAGAGTAGATGATTGTGTAGATAAAGTTGGAAAAGCCAAGTTCCTTACAAAGATTGATTTATTGAAAGGGTATTGGTGTGTTCCATTAACGGACAGGGGTGGAGAGATTTCTGCATTTGGAACTCCATCTGGGCTATATGAATATAATGTACTTCCATTTGAGATGAAGAATGCTCTAGGTACTTTCCAGAAGATGATTAACTCACTGATTAGGGTTTGAAAATACTGATGCTTATATTGATGATTTAGTGGCAGGAAATAATACTTGGGAAGCAGACATTTTTACTGTGGAGTAATTGTTGGAAAGGCTTTCAAAATCTACTTAACTATTAATTTATCTAAAAGTGAATTTGGACATGCCACTGTGACTTACCTTGGTTCTGTTGTGGGTCAAGGTAAGGTAGCTCCTGTTCAGGGAAACGTTCAGGCAATTTTAGAGATTCCCACTCCAAAGGGAAAAAAAAATCTCTCAGATGATTCTTAGGAATGGTAGGATATTATCGAAAATTTTGTAAGCATGTTGCTATTGTTGCACTTCCATTAACTAACCTTTTGCAGAAGAATGTGAAGTTTGTGTGGAAAGTGCCTTGTCAAAGAAGCATTTAAAAAATTGAAAACAATGATATGTCACCAACCTATGCTCAAGGCACCTGACATTCAAAAGCCTTTTTCATTAGCTGTAGATGCTAGTGCTGAGGCTGCAGTAGCAGAAATGCAAAGGATTGAGGCTGATGAGGTTGATCATCCAGTAGCTTACTTTTCTAAGAAATTTAATAGGCATCAAATAAACAATTCGACAATACAGAAGGAATTGTTATCTCTGGTTTTAACTTTAGAATATTTTGAGGTATATGTTGGAACAACTCAAAAACCACTTATTGTTTACACTGCTCATCATCCATTAGTGTTTCTGAGTAAGATGAAAAACAAAAACAGAAGGTTATTAAATTGGAGTTTGATGTTACAGGAGTACAATATTGTGATAACTCGTATTAAAGGTAAAGATAATGTGGTTATTGAATGTCTATTTCGATGTTGAATGTACAATGTAATTTTTTATGGAGTTTTTTTTTTACAACTGTAACATTCCTACTGTATTGTGAGTTGTAAAATGTTATATGATAATACTGTGTTGTATATTGTGTGTGTTATAAAATCTATACATTTGTTTTTTCTTGTAAATAATTGTTAACATTTTCTTCTTGACAGAACATTTTTTTTTGGAGGAAGGTGTTACGTACCCCTGACACGTGACGGTGGTGTACTTGTCACGTGACAGGTGTTGATGTTATACTGAACATGATTTAATGGCCTTGCGATGGTGGAGTTACGTCATTTTCCCACCAGTAGAGGTCATGTGACTGTTTTTTTTTACCGGTATAAAAGGAGAAACCCTCTCTGTGCGGAGGGGCAGTTCGTGGCTGGATTTGCCATGTTGACTTCATGTCACTGCGTGATTTAATGTTATGAGGCAGTTTAGTTGAAAGATGGAGTTTTGTTTAACGCCTAAAGTATAAAAGTTCATTGCCAGCAGTTTCTTTATAATACTGCTAGTTCAAAATCAGTGGAGAGTGAAGTTCGAAGTTCAGGAGTAAAAAGATCGAGGAAAGTCGATTTCGACGGCGCCACTGGTTCGACCTTGTTTGACCATCGTTCGAATGGAATTCGTTGAATGTGCTCGTGCTAATCTCTGTGAAATAGCAGAAAGGATTGAGTACAGTGTTGTAAAGTAAAGGTCAGTGCCTTTAAGCCATTTCATTTTTTATTTTCGTAAATTCTTCGTGGGAAAATAATAGTTCGACTGGGATTCGCAGCGACACGACGTGAAAGAGAATTTAAATCGTCTTAAAAAGTCTCTCCCTTGAATGGACTATAAGCATTTTGAACTTTCACAATGCTACTTTGAAGAACTATTTTTGCAACATCGCTTTAAAACTGTTTAAGCTTTATTGCTTTAAGAACTGATTAAGCTGCAGCATAGCAGCTGACTTCTGGTTACGTGAGTGGTTTGTTTACTTTTGGGAGGTTTGATTTTCAGTGTTCAATAAATGTTTTATTTGTTATAAAAAACCCTGCCTCACTCATATATTTATTGTTACTGAACAAGTATCAAAATAATATTATAACATATAACCATAACAATTACAGCACGGAAACAGGCCACCTCGGTCCTTCTAGTCTTTTCCTCTCACCTCGACCCACTGGCCAGCACTCAGCCCATAACTCTCCATTCCTTTCCTGTCCAGCTACCTATCCAATTTAACTTTAAATGACAATACCGAACCTGCTTCTACTATTTCTGCTGGAAGATCCGTCCGCACAGCTACCACTCTCTGAGTAAAGAAATTCCCCCTCGTGTTACGCATAAAATTTTGCCCCCTTACTCTCAACACATGTCCTCTTGTATGAATCTCCCCTACTCTCAATGAAAAAAGCCTTTCCAGGTTAACTCTCTCTATCCCCCTCATAATTTAAAGTACCTCTATCAAGTCCCCCTCAACCTTCTACGTTCCAAAGAATGAAGACATAACTATTTCAACCTTTCCCTCTAACTTCGGTGGTGACCCAAGCCACATTCTAGTAAATCTTCTCAGCACTCTCTCTATTTTCTTGACTTCTTTCCTATAATCCTTCCAGAACAGTACAATGACTTGTAGAATTTGAACATTACATCCCAACTCCTATATTCAATGCTCTGATTTATAAAGGCAATCATAGCAAAAGCTACTTTCACCACCTTATCCACATGAGATTCCATCTTCAGGGAACTTTGCACCATTATTCCAGGACCACTCTGTTCAACTTCATTCTTCAATACTATACCATTTACCATGTATGTTCGATTTGGATTATTCCTACCAAAATGTAGCAACTCACACTTATCAGTATGAAACTCCACCTGCCATCGTTCAGCCCATTCTTCCAACTTGCCTAAATCTCTTTGTAAGCTTTGAAAACCTTTTTCATTATCCACAATGCCACTTACCTTAGTATCATCTGCATAATTACTAATCCAATTTGCCACCCCATCATCCAGATCATTAATGTACATGACAAACAACATTGGAGCTAATGCAGATCCCTGAGGCACACAACTACTCACCGCACTCTAACCTGACAAACAGTTATCCACCACGACATTCTGGCATCTCCCGCCCAGCCACTGTTGAATCAATTTTATTATTAAAGTATTAACACCTAACGATTAAAACTTCCTCACGTAACCTTCCGTGCGGAAACTTGTCAAAGGCCTTACTAAAGTACATATAGACAACACCCACTGCTTTACTCTCGTCAACTTTCCTCGTAACCTCTTCAAAAATTTCGATGAGATTTGTCTAACATGACCTTTCACGTTTAAATCCATTAAGGGTCATATCAGACCCTTTCTATCCAGATAATATTCTGCTCTTCTATTACTTCTTCAGATGTGGATGACCTCGCATTTACCAACTTCGAATTCCATCTGCCAGACCTTGGACCACTCACTTAACATATCTATATGCGTCTGCAGGCTCTCCATAATTTCCTGTACAATTTCCTTTTCCACTCAGTTTAGTGTCATCAGCAAACTGCGCTACGCTCCATTCAGTCATCAATCATCAGTGTAAATGGTAAACTGCGGCGGGCCTAGCACTGACCTCTGCGGCACCTCACTCACCACCGACTGCCATGTGGAGAAACACCCATTTGTCCCAACTCTCGGCCTTCTATAGGTTAACCAAAACAGTATCCATGTCAATATTCTTTCTCAGACTCCAGTCATCGATATCCTATTTATAAGTCTATTTTGTGGCACCATATCGAAAGTCTTCTGGAAATCCAAGTATACGACTTTTTTCCTGTTCCCCCCTATCTCCTGAACTCATTCTTTCCTCCAGAAAGTCCAGTAAGTTAGTCAAACAAGACCTGCCCTTTCTGAATCCATGCTGCGTCTGTCTAATGGAACCACTCCTTTCTAAATGTCATGTTATTTCTTCCTTAATGACAGCTTCAAGGATTTTCCCTACTGCAGATGCTAAGCTAACTGGCCTATAGTTACCAGTGTTTTGCCTACATCTTAAAAAAAATAAGTGACGATACACATGCTGTCTTGCAATCCGCCGGGACCTGCCCAGTGTTTGATTACCAAAGCTACTACTATAAACTCAGCCATTTCCTTCTTCACTAGACTATCTAAGGCGATATGCACAATATATGAACTTATACAACAGTTAGCCCGGAATTAGTGCTTGGAAGAATGATGGGGTCCATTATTACAATTGAATTTACCGGGTACGTGGATACACATGACAAAACAGGAGAAAGGGAATTTCTCTAATTTAAAAATCTTGCCTGGCCAATCGGTTGGATTTCTGAGGAAAATACAGGTAGCAAAAAAAAAGGGAGAGTCACTGGATGTTGCTTATTTCGATTTTGAGAAGACATCTGGATGCAATGGTATTCGGAGTAGAATTGATAAGTTGTTGTTACAAACACAATAAACTCTGCAGATCTTGAAAATCTAAAACCATCACAGAAAATAACGGAACAACTCAGAAACAGGGTGATCACAGTTTGAAGCCGAGAATTTTCTTTAGCCCTGGTGAAGGATCACGACTCAAAACGTCTAAAGTATACTATTTGCCATGGAAGCTGCCTGGACTGCGGTGTTCCTCCAACATTTTGTGTGTGCTGTTGAGTTGTCTTTGAGATAACCGTAAATAAATGATTTAAGCTTTGTAGTCTCCCAGAAGTTGGATATCAAAGGGTGAAGCACTGCATAATTTATGACATGGTTTTAGTCCCCAAGGTGATCTCTAACAATCGCCCGGCTCCACCGAGGCTCCACACAAGATAAGAGAACAACCCATAAAAACATAGAAACATAGAAAACCTAAAGCACAATACAGGCCCTTCGGCCCACAAAGTTGTGCAGCAACAGTCCCTACCATAGATATTACTAGGCTTACCAGTAGAGCTTTATTCTATTAAGCTCCATTTACCTATCTAAAAGTCTTTTAAAAGACCCTATCGTATTCGCCTCCACCATGGTTGCCAGCAGCACATTCCACGCACTCACTACTCTGAGTGAAATACTTACACCTGACATCTCCTCTGTAACTGCTCCCCAGCACCTTTAAACTTTGTGCTCTTCTGGCAACCATTTCAGCCCTGGGAAAAACCCTCTGACCATCCACACGATCAATGCCTCTAATCATCTTATACACCTTATCAAGTCACCTGTCAATCTCCGTCGCCCCAAGGAGAAAAGGCAGAGCTTACTCAATCTATTCTCATAAGCTGTGCTCCCCATTCCAGGTAACATCATTGTATATCTCCTCTGCACACTTTCTATGGCTTCCACATCCATCCTGTATTGAGGATACCAGCTCAGTACTCCAAGTGGTGTCTGACCAGGGCCCTATATAGCTGCAACGTTACCTCTCGGCTCTTTAAGAATAGTATATTCTTAAACTGAGATATTTATGGGTAAGGACAGTTGCAATAAAGGGTTTGCAAGCACTGCCTCCACTCCATCTGTTTGAGACGGGCATTTAGAAGAAGAGAAATTGACCAATAATATTGACATGGATTGGAAATAATGCAATTAACTACCAATGTCATTCTTCCTTGGTGCAGAGATTTGAGGGACTAGCCGCATATCAGATATTACTACATTCAGCTCAGCTTCTTCTTCAGACAGCAGAAAACCATGGAGGAAATTAAAGGAAAGTCTTCACCCTGAGAGTGGTATCTGTTTGGAACCCATCACACAGGAAGAGTAAGAGGTGAATAGCAAGGGTGAATTTACGAGGACTGTCATAGAAGAGAAATAACGTCAGGGACAGACTGTGATGTATTGAATCTCATTGTTCACTAGATCTGTTGAAATACCACTAAATAATTGATTTTAAAGTAGAACTGATTTACTTGTCACTGATGGAGAATATCAAATACGAACATTAAATGCGAACATTTAATAAATGTTATAATAAATAAAGTTTATATAAACAAAGTTTAAATAAATTTATATAATAAATGTTAAACATATAATCCCAATAAGTGCGAACATTAGCAGAAGAAATTCCTCAGTAATAGAGCAATAGTTATGATCTCTGAATCCTCTTAGGCTGCAGGAGAAGTGTTGGAGGACTGGAGAATGGCAAATGTATTTCCCTTGTTTATACAAGGATAATAGTGAGAGTCCTAGGAACTATAGAGCGGTGAGTCTTACGTCGGTGGTCTGCAAACTATTGGAAAGTTTTCTTAACGATAGGATCTACGAGCATTTGAAGAAGTAAAATCTACTCAAGGATAGTCAACATGGTTTTGTGAAGAGAATGTCAGGCTTCACGATCCTAAATGAGTTTTTTTGAAGACATAACAGAACAACCTGATGCGAGTAGGGCAGTAGATGTGGTTTATATGAATTTTAGCAAGGCATTTGACAAGGTGCCGCACGGGAGATTCATTTAGAAAGTCATTAGGCATGGGATCAGTGGAACCGTGGTAAAAAAAAAATGGCATACAGAAATGAAGCAGAGGGTCGTAGTAGAAGAAAAGTATTCTGCTTGTAGGTCGGTAACTAATGTAGTGCCACAAGGATTTGTTACGGGGCGCTGCTCTTTGTGATTTTTATAAATGGCCTTGATGAAGAGGCGGAAGAGTGGGTGCGGATGGTTGCGGGTGACACGAAGATTGGAGAAGCGGTGGATGGAACTTAGGTTTTCCGAAGGTTATAAGAGGATTTTGACAGGATGCAGAGTTAGCCAGAAAAGTGGCAGATGGAGTTCAATCTGGATAATGCTAGGTGGTATATTTTCGAAGGACAACTCAGAAGGCTGAGTAAAGGGTTAATGCTCGGTTACTTACGAGTGTAGATGAACAGAGAGACGTTGGGGTTCAAATCCATACATCCCTGATGGTCGCTGCACAGGTTGATAGGACAGTTAAGAAGGCCTATGGGATGGTAGGCTTTATGAAAAGGGGGAATAGAGTTCAAGAGTAGAGAGGTCATGTTGCAACTCAACAAATCTCTGGTGAGACCACATTTAGAGTATTTTGTTCAGTTCTGGTCAGCTCATCATGAAAATGATGTGGAAGCTATGGAGAGGGTACAGAGGAGGTTTGCCAGGATGTTGCCTTGATTGGAAAACAAGTCCTATGAGGCAAGGTTAGCAGAGCTGGGACTTTTCTCTCTGGAGCGTAGAAGGATGATTTGTGACTTCATAGAGGTCTACTAGATGATGAGAGGCATAGATATGGCGGATTGGCAGTACCTGTTTCCCAGGGCACCAATAGCAAACACCAGAGGGCATATGTACAAAGTTAACGAAGGGAAGTTTAGGGTAGATATCAGGGGTAAGCTCTTAACATAGTGGGTTGTGCGTGCCTGTGATGACTTGGTAGTTATAGTGGTGGAGGTTAAAACATTAGGGGTATTTAAGAGCCTCTTCGACAGGTACATGGATGAAAGAAAAAAAAACAGAGGTTTACGGGTAGTGTGGGTTTAGTACTTTTTAAAATGAATATATAAGTCAAGGGCTGAAGAGCCCGTACTGTGCTGTAGCTTTCTAGTGTCTAGTGTCTAGTAACTTTTTGTTACTTTTTACATAACATGGGTCACAAAACCTACTCACCGCATTCCAAGCATTGGACCAACGTCTTCACTTTTTCAGCATAACGACATTGTTTTTTTTTACTCTAACCTCTCGAAATTAATGCTGTATTACCTTCCTTATGCCTTCCTTATTAACAACTCATCCGGCAAGTTAAACTTAGACAATCTTGTACTGGGACTCCCAAATCTCATTGCACTTTTGACTTCTGAATATTCTTTCTGTTTAGAGTATAGTGTACGCATTTATTACTTCCTTCAAAGTTAACGATGATGCAGTTTCCTACTCTTCATTTAATCTGACACTTTCTGTTGCATTCTCCGTAGTATCCAGAATCTGCTTTGCTTCTGTAGACTCTTTGCTTCCTCTACACTATCTGCCCCTCAATAGGGTTATGATTAGGGTTTCTATTGTCTTCAAATTTTGACACAATGCCATCAATTCCGTCATCCAGATCATTGACATGTAATGTGATAAGAAAGGGTCCTAACACCGGCTCCTTTGGAATACCACGAGTCACTTGCATCGAAGTAATGCTGATTTTATTCCAACTCTTTGCCTCTTGCCAGTCAGCTAAACTTATATTCATGCTAATATGCATCTTGTAATATTCTTTAAGAGCCCGGCGGTGAATCTTGTCGAATGCCTTCTGAAAATCTAAGGAAACAGAATCCGGAAAGTCTCCCTCGTCAAACCTGTCTGCTGTTTACACAGAAATCCAACAAATCCGCCAGGCAAGAATGTTTCTTAAGTCAATTCCATTGCCTTTGTCCTGGTTTGCCATATGTTCCCAAGTGCCCTGTAAATTCACTCTTAACAATGCATCCCAACATTCTTCCAATCACTGACGTCGGTTTAGTTGGTCTATAACTTAATATATTCTGCTTATCTCCTTCTTATTTAGTGGTATGACATCTGATATTGCTTGCACTAGTAGAAAAAAAAATAGAGTTGTACTAGCTCAGATTAACTTACTCTAGCTTTGCATGTTCGAAGCTTGCATGCTTGGTTGTCTAAAAAACACACATATGTTCCAGGGCTCGATAATCCAGTGAATTAGAGTTAAATTCTACCGATGTAAAACAAATCATATTTGCGTCATATGTTGCATTGGTCCCGATTCGAGCATCAATCCGATGTTTTTGAACACAATTTCTGCTAAAAAATAGATCATATCAGCAGCTCTTAATTCACTGGTACACTGAATTAAATTAATTTTGTTGACTTCACGGAGAATGGCAAGCTACTAACGTTCGGTCACCTGGTTAAATGAATATATGACAGATTTGCGACAAATTTGAATGTTACGGAGTTTTATTTAGGCACTCAGCAAGACTTACAATTCAATTTGCGGTTTATTTACATAGCTGAAAATTTAATGCAACCAGATGTTCGACTCCACTTTTCAACGGCTCCCTGAATTTCCTCTGTGACATCATGTAAATACAGGTGTTGGTGCAGGAACAGAGAAACTGTAACATGTACGCAAACTGTAGCATGCTGTACTCAAATATTTGTCTGTGTAAAAGTAATTTTCAGCTTGCCAGTAAATAGCATGTACAATATGGTGGACCCACAACAATATGAAATTGGCTGGTAGAACGAACAAATAAAATCATTGACTTTCTCCAATTGTCCACCACTGGATCCTTCTTATTCAATCCGTTGTTCCTGAGCCGCTGGCGGGTTTGGTTTGCCGATATAATATGACTGATTGGCTGAGCATTAAACAATAGAGTCAAACTGATTGGCAATAATGGTGTAATAATGGTGTTGACCAACAGGTATGATCTCCATAATGTTGAGGTATGGTCATCTGAGTTTGTAATTGATCCCCATGGTACGTCGTCAATGATAAGGTAAGATTCTATCACAAAGTATGATGGAACACGTCTCGTAAAACTTCCTAAACCCACAATTACTATCATCACGGTTGCTGTCCTCTCGGTGCAGTATCTTTCCCGCAACCTTTGACTGCAGATTGCAATACAACGATCGAACGTGAAAGCCACAGTCAGCCAAACAGAACAGTCCATGGTTGTAAACCTCAGGACCTCTATTATGGCGCATATCAGTGTAATCAGCAAAGAAGAGGAATAAACGTAAATATGTTTCTTCTGGTCGAGGACAACACCAATGACAGTGCATGTTAAATCAGTTGCCGCCAATCCTACCAGACAAAGGTAGGATTATCGCTATGCTTGATATGCAAGCTAAAGACGCGTTGTTCCGGAAGAAATGGACGTTATTCTTTTGACCCAATGCCGCTTCAGGCAAGATTCGGATCTGAGAGTGGTAATGGATTGCATACAGCCTCCGTAACTGCGCTTGTAAAACATCGGACCAGTGTGCCAGTTGTGTCGGAACTTTCCAGAAGTGTACAGCAGGAATTATGTAGTCCACCATATATTTCCTACAGCGCAGATGATTGACCCAATAACCTGTACAAAATGAAGGATCTGCTTGTCCCTGATAAACCAAGAAGCTCTCAAACAGAGCTCCAGCGAGGGTAAATTTATTTTCAGTTCAAAAATGGTTTAATAAATCTGATACTGAATCTGAATTCGAACACTATCTGTCGGTAAACCTTTGAAAGGACGGATAAGGTAAATACTGGAACATTATTAATATCAAAATTAAACAATTGTTAAAATCGAGAAAAGAGTCAGGCATACAAAACGATTAGCAATGCCAGGGGAAAATAAGGAGAGGATGTAGCGGTGTGCTACACACACCGCTTAAGTAATGACACGTAGTCAGTGACCTGCAGTTGCAAAAGAGGTTTATTCAAACTTCGCGGCCTCGCTTTAAAGCCTTCCTGTTCCCGCCCTCCCCGGGCGGGAATGCTGTAGGGGGTGAGTATTCACAGTCCCACCCCGCGCGCGGGCTTTTCCCCTTGCTCGTGAAGCTGGTTTGGCGCCCTCTGTGGGACCGGCCTCAATGCCGGCGCGTGACCCCTCCACGAGAACCGGCGATACAGCCACCAATGTCCTCAGTGTTGGTCGGACTCTGTTTGGGAGGTCTGCCTCTGCGCCGCGGTGCCTGAATCTTGACCGGCTGCGTTAAGTCCACATGGGCCGGTTTGAGTCGGACCACAGTGAGAGCCTCCTCTTTCCCCCTAATGTCCAGCACGAATGTGGACCCGTTGTTTCTGATCACAGTAAACGGCCCCTCGTAGGGCCGCTGTAGTGGTGCCCGATGTCCGGCCCGTCGTACAAAAAAGAGCTTACAGTTTTGCAGGTCTTTGGGTACTCAGGTCGGGTACTGCCCATGCTGCTAAGTGGGTATTGGGGCCAGGTTACCGAGCCTCTCGCGTAGTCTGCCCTGTGCTGCTGCGGGTTCTTCCTCTTGCCACCTTGGGACTGGTATGAACTGTTCTGGGACGACCAGGGGTCCGCCGTACTCCAACTCGGCCGAAGAGGTTGGAGATCTTCTTTGGGCTCCGTCCGGATTCCGAGCAGGACCCAGTGAAGTTCGTCCACCCAGTTAGGCCCTTTGAGGCGGGACATGAGAGCCGACTTCAGGTGACGGTGGAAACGTTCCACCAGTACGTTCGACTGTGCGTGGTAGGCAGTTGTGTGGTGCAGCTGTGCCCTCAACAGGCTGGCCATAGCTGACCACAGGCTGGAGGTGAACTTGGCGCCTCTGTCGGAGGTAATGTGGGCCGGTCCATCAAAGCGAGATACGCAGGTTGCAATCAGTGCTCGGGCGCAAAATTCGGAGGTGGTGTCGGTGAGCGGGACGCCTCGGGCCATCTTGTGAACCTGTCTACGTTAGTCAGCAGGTGCCGCGCTCCTCGCGACACCTGCAGGGGCCCCACGATATCCACATGAATGTTGTCGGAACGTCGGCGGTTTGGGTGGAACTGCTGCGGCAGGTCTTTGGTGTGCCTCTGCACCTTGGCTGTTTGGCAGTGTATGCATGCACGTTTTGGCCCATTCACTGACCTGCTTGTGGAGTCTTGTGCCATATGAACCTGTTGTCTACCATCCGGATGGTTGACCTGATGCAGGGTGCGTTAAGTTGTGAATGGAGTAGAGAACGCGCCGCCGCCATGCTGCCGGGACGAGGGGGCGGGGTTGGCCGGTGGTGACGTCACAGAGTAGGGTCCTCTCACCTGGGCCTACGGGGAGGTCCTGGAGCTACAAACCGGAGACTGCAATTCCGTAAGTAGGGATCTCCTCGTCTGCCTGCTGCGCCTCCGCCAGCACTTCATGGTCTACCCCCTGGGAAAGGGCTTGGATGGTAAGTCTGGAGTGAGCGTCCGCCACGACTTTCCCCTTTCCCGAGACATGCCGGACATCTGTCATGTATTCGGAGATGTAGGTCAGATGTCACAGCTGGCGGGACGACCAGGGGTCGGATGCTTTCGTGAACGCAAAGATAAGAGGTTTGTCGTCCGTGAACGCGGTGAAGGGCCTACTTTCTAAGAAGTACCTCAAATGCCGGATTGCTAGCTATAGCGCCAACAGCTCCCGGTCGAAAGCACTGTATTTGAGCTCGGGTGGCCGCAGGTGTATGCTGAAAAACGCCAGGGATTGCCTGCGACGCACGATGAGCTGAACCAGCACTCCACCGACTGCTGTGTTAGATGCGTCCACTGTGAGGGCGGTAGGGACGTCCGTTCTGGGGTGCACTAGCATCTCGGCGCTTGCGGAGGCTTCTTTGTTTTTAACGAAAGCGGTGGCGGACTCCTCGTCCCAGGTAATGTCCTTGCCCTTACTCGACATCAAGGCGAAAAGAAGGCGCACGTTTCGGGCTGCTGAAGGCAGGAAGCGGTGGTAGAAGTTCACCATATCCACGAATTCCTGAAGGCCTTTGATTGTGTTGGGTCGGGGGGAATGGCGGACCGCGTCTATCTTGGCGGGCAGAGGGGTTGCCCCGTCTTTAGTTATCCTGTGGCCCAGGAATTCGATGGTTTCGAGCCCAAACTGGCATTTAGCCGGATTGATTGTAAGGCCCTATTCACTCAGTCGGGCATAGAGTTGATGAAGGTGGGTCAGATGCTTCTGACGACTACTGCTGGCTATGAGGATGTCATTCAAATAGATGAAAGCGAATTCCAAGTCGCGTCCCACCGCGTCCATTAAACGCTGGAACGTCTGTACGGCATTCGTTCGGCCGAACGGCATTGGTGGACCTCGAAAAGGCCGAACGGGGTGATGAGTGCCGTTTTGGGGACGTCGTCCGGAGGCATCGGGATTTGATGGTGACCCCGGACGTGGTCTACCTTGGAGATGATCCGTGCGCGTGCAGGTTTGTTGCAGCGTCCTGAAGGTGCGGCACAGGGTAACGGTCCGGTGTTGTAGCCTCGTTCAGCGTGCGGTAGACGCCGCATGGACTCCAACACGCTGTTGCTTTGGGCACCATGTGCAGAGGGGAGGCCCATGGGCTGTCGGACCGCCGTAAGATCCCCAATTCCTCCAACCTCTTGAACTCCTCCTTCGCCAGTCGGAGCTTGTAAGGGAGAAGCCTTCGAGCACGGGCATGGAGTGGTGGTCCTTCTGTCGGGATGTGGTGCTGTACGCCGGGTCTGTGCATGGCTGCCGTGAACTGCGGCTCCAGAACCGATGGGAAATCCGCCAGGACTCTGGTGAATTCGTTGTCGGACAGCGTGATGGACTCTAGGTGTGGGGCCGGTAACTGGGCTTCAGCCAGGGAGAACGTTTGACAGGTCTTGTCGTCGACCAGTCTCTTCCTTGGCAGGTTGACCAGTAGTCTGTGAGACCGCAAAAAATCCGCTCCCAAGAGCGGTTGGGCTACGGCGGCCGGTGTGAAGTCCCACTTGAACCGGCTGGAGCCGAACAATAGCCGCACCGTACGGGTGCCTTAGGTCATTACTCTTCTGCCGTTCGTGGCACTCAGGGTGGGACCTGGTTTCCAGTTGCGGGTGCCGTAATTCGTCGGAGGTAAGACTCTTATCTCGGCTCCTGGGTCGACCAAAAAGCGGCGTCCCGACCGCTTGTCCCACACATACAGGAGGCTATCCCGATGGCCAGCCGCCGTTGCGATCAGCGGCGGCTGGCCCTGGCGTTTCCCGGGAACTGGCAGGGCGGGCTACAGCTGCGGGCTTCTGCGCTCAACCGCTGGTGGTAGAAACACCATTGTTCGTTGGTCTCCTCACTCCTGCCTCTGGGTTTGTGGGCTCTGCAGCCGATCTTGGTCTGGTTTGCTGCTGGGAGCGTGGCCTGGTGATCTGTGCGACAGATGCCCCACTCTCGTTCTTGGCTTTCCACAGCATGTCTTCCCAGGCCGCCACCTTCCGGGGGTCGCTGAAATCTGCGCCGGACAGCAGCAGGCGTATGTCCTCGGAACGCCTGCTCAAACGTAAGGCAGGGCTTGTCTCCTCCGGCCGGAGACTGCATCACGTTCATCAAGCCGACGGCCGCCTCTCTCCAAAACCATCCAGGTGTAGTAAGCCGGCAGCTCGCTCGCGCTTTGAGAGTCCGAAAGTCCTTATGAGCAGGGCTTTGAATTCCGTGTATTGGCCGTCCTCCGGGAGCGACTGCATGAACTCCTCAGCCTGGGCGGCTGTCTCCTGGTCGAGGGAACTCGCCTCCTAGTAGTAACGTGTGTCCTCTGTGGTTATCTGCCGAATGCGGAATTGGACTTCTGCTTGCTGGAACCATAGGTGAGGACGCAACGTCCAGAAGCTTGGCAGTTTTAACGAAACTGCATGAACAGATGCGGCGTCGTTCATCTCCGGTCCAAATATCGTTTGGGCCGTCGGGGTCACCAATTGTATCGGTGTGCTATCACAGCGCTGAAATAACGACACGTCGTCGGTGAGCTGCAGTTGCAAAAGAGTTTTATACAAACTTCGCGGCCTCGCTTTAAAACATTCCTGTTCACAGTCCCGTCCCGCGCGCGGGTTTTCCCCTTTGCTGTTAACGCAGACTTGGCGATCTCTTTGGGACCGGCCTCAATGCCGGCGCTCGCAACTTTGTGAGCCGGTTGGAGTGCACTGGGAAGTGGGTCACAACAGGAATATGCTTAAACATGATCAATTTTAAAACACTCTTCAGGCAAGTCACCATCTGCAACACATTTCACAGTGAGTATTAAGCCGTGCAACTGGTACAGTAATAAGAAGAAAACGCACGCACAACAGCCAATTCCAGTTACTGACCAGGGATACCAATCGCTGCCAGTACAGGATAGTAAATACTCGCCATTTATTCGGAAGGTGGGTTAACAATAGTCTCTACCCCTCAATTGTACTGAGTTTGATTCTGTTTTCCACTCTGATAACATGATGAGAGCTGTGAAGGGAGCACTGCCCAGTGAAATTCCACGCCAATGGAACGATGGCATTAAACTGCTCATAATGGGCTGCTCTGAAGTTGCTTCATGAGGTTAGGGGTGATGTAAGTTATTGCAACTAATGAGTAACGGGATTAGCTTCAGCTAACAGTACGTGCAATGTCTATGTCACCAGTGATCCTTCAACTTCTGTAAATGGCAATTACAGTGTTGGCTGGCAGGCCTACTGCTGTTTGACAAGGACATCCCCAAGGACATACCCTTTGCCTTTAAACTGGGTATTTGGCCTGAACAAGAACTGGCAAGGGGTTATTGTTCTTTGGCGTACGTAGCTGCAAATATGTAACACCTGCCAGCATTGAAGGATGGAGGAAAACAATGAGCGTTACTGGATTGTCGTGTTCCTGTTCTGTAGACCTAACAGACGGACTCGTGAGAGCATCAATACGGACCCAGTGTTGCAGCATTTGGCTAATAACACGGCCATAGTCCTATATGATGCAAGTCAGTTCACTGAAATTATTTCTAACAAGGTGGCAGAAAGCTGCAAAGTGGCCTTTCAAAACTGAACAGCATTAAACTTTCTGTTGGCTGAGAGGGGAGGTAGTTGTACCATCATTGTCTGGAATGATCCACAAACGTCCTTGCTATATCTGGGAACATCAACAAATTTAGTCGTGAAGTTCCCGTTAGAATCTATAAAGGTTAAGAGATTTGGGCAGGAGAGACAAGCCACTCTGTCATCACCTTTGGAATCCATTTGATTAGCTTCATTCCCTGCTAGGAAGTTTGTGCAACTCCAGTGTACAGTGGGCAAGGGTTATATTCTTGCTGGTTTTGAGATTTGTTCTAATGTCCTTCCTGAGTGCACTCGTTGAAGTGATGGTTTAAAGAACAACTGCCTCCATTATGGTTCAGCTATACTCCTCTTTAGATAGTCGATGACAGGATCACTGAGGAGACCCGAATTCTCTGTGCAGTTCAACTTCAGCCACAATCCATGCTGTCCTTTACAGGACGAAAGGGAAGAAGGGAGTGTGGAAGTTACAGCGTCAAATTAATGTCTCTCCTTGGCAAGGAAAGTTTACAGATAACGTGCAGTCAACCTCAGCAAGAATGGCAGTTAAAGGCCCTGATTCCCCTTTGCATTGCAGGGTAACTGGAGCCATTTGCATACCAAAACAAAATGAGGATGCAAGGACGAGTGACGTCAGGGTGACGTTTAATATTATTCACATAGAAGAGTAATCTGCAAATGCTGGAAATCGAAGCAATACACACAAAATGCTGAAGGAACTCAGCAGGCTAGACATGATCGATAGACAAGAATAATCAGTCTACGTTTCGGACCGAGACACTACATCAGGTCTGATATTGGTCAGTAACTTTAGTAAAGTCGTGGGTCCATGCGGGAGTTGATAGCTGACAACAAACGCACCGGCTTAAATGTGTTCGGGGTGATTGACTCTTGTCACTGAATGTAACAACGAATGGTGCTGAGCTACAGACTCTCGGGTTATATTTGAGGAACGAGGTTGAACACAATGTCTCTCTCTTCTGCGATCAACCGTCCCGAGTTCACAGCAGCCAGTCGGTTCCAACATTCCAATATCAAAAGAAATGATAGCTTCAACACCGAATTCCTTGTCTGCACTCATTTTTTAAAAATACATTATTCCTCTTTAATAATAATGCAGTAAAATTATTATCTCCCTGTCCGGGAATTGAACCCCGATCTCCTGCGTGACAAGAGGGGATACTGACCACTATAGTAACGAGGAACTGCTCTAGGTATTTACCTCTGCCATGTATATATAAGAATGCAAAAGATTAAATAGAATTATTTTGATTTTTGCTGACTGCAATACTGGAGCCTTTCACTCCTGTCCATCCCATAGAAAGTGTCTCAGGTTTCTCCAGCCATTCAGGCACTTACTGCGCTCGAAGATTAGCCGGACGAACTTCTCTCATTCAATCCCAATTCCCTGTTGCTGGAAAATTTATTAACAATCATATTTATATTTTATTTCTGGTTTATATAATGCAATAGCCAGAAAACAATGTGTATCTCTTCGAATTTTGAAGGGATCATTCCCACTTAAGTCCGATTCCTGGTCGGTTATTCAGTGTGTGATGTGCGTCTCCGTTCCGTCGGAGGATGGCGACCTCAACCGGACATACTGCATCAGAGTGCGGAATCAGCGTGACCGGAGTCAGAAAGCAACTCGGGAATGGTGATCGATCGATGTCATACACCACTGGAAACAGTCAATACCTCAGTCTCCTCCAGAATCATCGACCGAAGCTAATATGACAGCTATATAAAGAGTTTTTCCCCGTAGTTTTTGTTTCCCGTTTTCTAAAGAGTAAAAGAGAGGTGATATTGGACAACAGGAAAATAATTCTGGAGCATTAGTAATGGGGGACAAAGTAAAAGCAGAAGAACTTCATGGCTACTCTGCTTGTTTTTTCACTGCGGAAGACACTGGCAGTGTGGTAATAGTCTGAGACCGTCACTGAACAGGAGTGATTGCCATTGCTATTACGAACGAAAATGTGCCAGGCAAACTCAAAAGCCTTCAGGTGGATAAATCATTTACGACAGATGGAGGACATCTCAGAGTGCTGAGAGGGATTGTTCAAGAGATGACGGATGCATTGGCAATGATCTTTTAAGAATCGATTGATTCTGGCGTGGTCCCTGAGGACGGGAGTATTGGGAATGTCACTCCACTCTTTAATAAAGGTGGAAGGTCAATGAAAGGAAAATGTTGCCCAGTTAGCCTAACCTCAGTGGTTGGGGAAGTGTTGGAGTCTATTATTAAGGATGAGTTCTCCAGGTACTTGGGTACCAATGATAAAATAAGTCAAAGTCTGCCTGGGGAATTCTTGCCTGACAAATCTGCTAGAGTTCTTCGAGGAAGTAACAAGCAGAATGGACAAAGGAGAGGCATTGGATATTATTTAGCTGGAATTTCAGAAGATGTTTGATAAGGTGCCACACATGAGGCTGCTTATCAAGATAAAGTCCTATAGCGTTACAGGAAATATACCAGCATGGATAGAGGAATGGCTGACAGGCAGGAGGCAATGTGGGAATAAAACGGGCCTCTACTGTTTGGCTGCTGGTGACTAGTTGTGTTCTGGCAGTATTGAGACTGCTGCTTTTCACATAATTTGTCAATGATTTGGATAATGGAATTGATGGCTTTGTTTACGAATGGTCTGAAGATAGCTGGAGGGGTTTGATGGTACTGAGGAAACAATGCGATTGTAGGAAGAAGTAGACAAATTAGCAGAATGGACAAAAAGTGGCAGGTGGAATACTGTGTTGCGAAATCTGATATAAGTCGGACGCACTTCTTCTTGTCGGAGCAATTTATCCCCCCAGTTGCTGTTCTGTTCCGTCCACATCATGTCCTCAGACTCAAAACAATAGATGTTGCGCAACACCCAGTCAACAGGCAGCCGGCAGCTCAACAGCTGACGACCGGTGGATGCAGTTTATATATTTATTCATTGACATATAGCGCGGAAAAAAAACCCACCTGCCCTTCGAAACGTATCGCCTAGCAATCCCGTGATTGAATCCTAGCCTAACTCTGGGAAAATATGCAATGACCAATCACTTGGTGCACCCGAAGAAAACCCATGCGGTCACGGGGAGAACGCAGAGGCGGCGGTATGGATTGAGCCCGAGTCGCTAGTACTGTGCACCATTGTGCTAACCATTACGCTACGAGTTTTTGCAACTCATCTCAGAAAAAAAAAAAAAAATCAGACCTTTGCCTTTGCAATGGTGTGCAATTCACGCCGAAATTAGTATTTACTGCCTGTCAACTCCGGATCAGAACAAGAGCTAAATTCTGAAAAAGACCTCAGACTCTCTGGTAACGCAGTCGTCACGATGGTGGGCAGATTGAATGCCATTGTTAGATGGTTGGATCGTCCTGCTGGAGGTTGCCATCGCCTGAATCTCCTCTTGCGAGTATATTAATTGTGAACGCTCTACACATCCTGGAAGGCTTTGGCGCACGCAGGTATGGCGTGATTTATTTTCTGGGAAACCATAAATGAAAATGAAGCAGAAAAATCATCCAGCGACTATCTCCACTGTATCTTTCTGATGGGAGGGGAATCGTTACAATAACAGCTGGGTGCTGTTCAGCCTAGGCGACATTTCTGAGGCATCTCTGCGGTCTTAGCCTGGATCTGGTGTGTTCGATTGCTGACAACCGCAACAACTTTCATTTATGGCCGGGATATTGTATTCCTTTTGTTTACCTTTGATTTCAATTTTATCAACTCTGACGGTGCGCTCTGTCGAAGGCGGAATCCAATTCTGAGAAGTCAGCATCTAGATTCTACAAATAAAAGTCAGAATAGAACAATTGATTGCATTCTCGGTTACCTTCGAAAATTCTTTCGATCACCATCACCCCCGAAAGCCTAAAGGGTGATACATTTGATGTCATTATTTCTGGAAGCAACAGAAATAATAAATCTGATATTACAGAGTAGTTATCTGTGGGGAGAAAAATAGTCTGATATAGAAGACGCAGCAACACAATACGTGTAAAGTTTTAATGGAACTTGATAAAGTAAGTTTGGAATTATAAAGAAATGTTATACCATCTGTAGTGTAAGAAACAACACGTAAAAATAAAACGGCAAGCTGATAGGTAAATATCCGGACTGCTGGAAGTCACTGAGTGTGTTCCTTTTATATTCTCAAATTAAAGGGCATCAATAATTGGTGAAATTGTGCTGACATAAATTGAAGATGTACATACAGAGTGGAAATAGAGCGAGGGATATTTATTTCTCTGCACAGTATTTATCACTTTGGGTAAAGAATAAAACGGCGATTCTCAATGACCTGTCTAAGTGAACTACATTCAGCATCAGCGAGTTTACAAGCAGTGCGGACCTGGGAATAGAATTTAAGAACAGTTGGACGGGTAGGTAATGAGCAACTATACACAAGCTTAGTTTAACCACAACAGTGCTTGTGAAACAGGTTTAGGTCACATCCTGGATCCAAACTGTTAACATCTTTCCTATTCTCTGAGCCCAGCCAAGCATATGGATTGTTATCACATCCTGATAGCTCAACTTCTTTCCACCTCTCCTTAATATCATCCCATCCGCTAAAGGGCAACACTGTGCCGTGGAAATGCTCCTTAATGCTGTTCACTGGTGCGCTTTCGTGAAAATGCTTACATAACCGTTGTGTTCACATAACAGTTCATACCCGTTGCCGTTATGTGAATTCTGTCTGCGGAAACACTGCTATGGTCTGACTTGAATCATTCCTTACTTCATGATCTTAGTACCAGCACGATACCAGCGGCCAATGGCCGCTGGAAATTGCCCCTGTGTCAGTGATTGACAAAAGCAAAGAATCGATAGATACAGGGGAGTCACTTTGGTCAGGATGAAATCAAAAATAAATTAAATCTGCAGATGCTTGAAATGAAAGTAATGCACAAAAATGCTGGAGGAAAGCAACAGGCCAGGCAGCATCTCATGAAAAGCGTGCACAGAGGATGTTTTAGGCCGCCACATTTCCATAAGACAAGACCAAAAGACAAAGGAGCAGTCGTTGGCAATTCGGCTCATCGAGTCTGCTTTGCCATTTCATCATGAGCTCATCCAATCTCCCCTTTAGTCCCATTACCCACCCTTCTCACCATAACCTTTGATGCCCTGACTACTCAGATACCTATCAATCTCTGCCTTAAATGCACCCAATGACTTGGCCTCCACTGTCGCCGGTGACAACAAATTCCATAAATTCACCACCCTCTGGGTAAAAGAAAAAATCGCATCTCTGTTCTGAATGGGCGCCCTGCAATCCTCAAGTCTTGTCCTCTCGTACTAGACTCCCCCACCATGGGAAACAACGTTGCCACATCCACTCTGTCCATGCCTTTCAACATTCGAAATGTATCTATGAGCTCCCCCCTCATTCTTCTAAACTTCAAGGAGTACAGCGGTCAAACGTTCCTCATATGTTAGCCCTCTCTTTCCCGGAATCATTCTAGTGAATCTTCTCTGAACCTTCTCCAATGTCAGCACATTGTTTCTTAAATAAGGAGCCCAAAACTGCACACAATATTCCAAGTGAGGTCTTACCAGTGCCTTCTAGTGCCTCAACATCACATCCCTGCTCCTATACTGTATTCCTCCAGAAATGAATGCCAACATTGCACTCGCCTTATTCCCCAGCAAGTCAACCTGGAGGTTAACCTTAAGGGTATCCTGCATGAGGACTCCCAAGTCCCGTTGCATCTTAGAGAGTTGAATTCTCTCCCCATTTAAAGACTAGGCTGCCCGTTTATTTTTTTTCTACCAAAATGCATGAACGTACACTTTCTTACATTGAAATTCATTTGCCACTTCTTTGCCCATTCCCCCAAAGATGGGCAAAGATTTCTTCGGGGCTGCAGCAAACAGATGAGTAGTCAGGTTTAAACGGTTGGGAGAGTTGGGCAGAAGTACAAGATGGCGGGTGATAGCTGAAACCGGCAGAAAGGAGGGCGTAAAATAGATGGAAATTGTACTAGTGAAAGCGATTGAATACTGTGGAAGTGGAATCAGATAGGTGAGCACTGTTTAACACTCTGCCACAAGCAGAAAATGCAGAAACTATCAAGGCATGTAGAACCAGTCTCAAGGTCAGCAGCTACCTCGCGGTTACAATATCATTAAACAGATCCCTCGTGTGATAATGCGAACTCTTGACCTCACAGACTACCACGTTTACCTGATCTGCACTTTCCCTTAGCTGTTACACTTTATTATGCATTCTGTTACTGATTTCCATTTTTCTACCACAAAGCACTACCTGGTGATTGATGTGTATGAATGGAAAACATTTACAGTATATCGGTATATCGACAACAACAACCTATTCCAATTCCAATAACTCTATAGAGTCACAGAGTCTCAGAACACTGCAGCACCGAAACAGCCACTTGGGTCATCTAGTCAATGCTAAATCATAATCTGCTTCGTCCCTCTGCCCGGCAACTGTACCGTAGCCCTCTGTGCTGCACAAATCTAACGAACGAAATTGCTACCTGAATGATGCATTCAAACTTCCATCTATGACATGCCATAAAGCTCCTTCTACACTCTCATGACCTTCTGAGTGAAGAAGGGTCTCTCCCGTAACCCTTCAACATTTCACATTTCACGTTTAGACTAAAAAGTGATTGGGGGCTAAATTTCAAAGGATAAATATTATATTGAAAGTATAGGGAGTTAAGTATTGGGGTGGCGTTCTCTGTTGGTAAAAATAAAATGAAATAAAATCATTAGAAAAAGGGACATAGTGTCAGACGGTGTTGAATGATTGTGGATAGAGCTATGGAATCGAAAGAGTCAAGGAGGCTCTCTCTCTTCCGAATATGCGGAAAAGAAGAGTCCCCGTTTCACAGCCAGATGCGAGACGTAAAGAAACTAGTTGATTTACGACGTGAAAATTCTGTTAAGTCACATTTTCCCATCTTTGTGCCAAAATAACTCGGGTCTCTGGCAACACAGCCAGCACCAGCTTGCTGCTTTTGATCTTCCGTCTCCCACAACACACTGAATTCCTGCAAAGCCATTGTAAATTTGCTTCATCCACTTTTCCATCGGCCTTTCAAATTAATATTCTGATTTAAAAAGCCTGTTGCTGCTCTTTGCCTTAAATTCCTTAAATTTTGCAGCTCAGTGCAGTGGGACCGTCAGACAGTCCTTTCTCCTTTTCTCCCTAACACAGCTCCCCACAATGAGAATAAATCGAGGAGAGGTCAGACATTTCTTAATATACAGAAGGGATGAAAGGGCGTGCGTAGTGATCGGGAAGAGAAAATGAGATTAGGTGAGCGAGCAGGATCGAAATGAATGGCGGAAATGTCTCGAAAAGCCGAGTACCCTACTCCGACTTCTATTCACAGAGTTCATAATTCATCGCCCAGCCTTTGTGATCAGAGTCTCCGGCAGAAGATATCATCGTTCATTTGACACTGGGGACCTAGCTCAGTGGAGGAGAGCGTGTCTGAAGTCCAGGGTTCAAACCCAGCGTTCCAACACTGTTTGTGAAGTTTGAAAACTGGGCGGAAAATCCCAGATGAAGAGTTTTCCCGCGCGATGGTTGGCCTTTCATTGCCTTCGTTGAGACTTCGGGATAAGCCTGTGATACGTGGGACAGTTTAGAATGGTTCCTTGCTGCATATCAGTCCTCGGAAGGGGAATTGTAAAAACACCCCCACTTTTAGTGACGGAAACTCGGCCGTGATGTTCTCAACATTAGAGCAACAATTATAATTCTCATCGAAACCTACTGAATGTTGAAGGACCAATATAAGGTGGACTTGGAGAGGATTTTTACTATGGTGAGGGTGTCCAGAATAAACGACACAGAGAGAATAACTGGGTGGTCCAGAAAGTAAGGAAGGAAGAAACGGAAGTGGAGACAGAAGGAGGTAAAACAAGGAATTATCAACCGAAAGTGAAGTATGAATAAGGGGGGAAAATAGAACTGATTCAACATGGATAGACACAGACACAGACCCAGACAGGTACAGATACAGATAAGACCTAAACATATACAGGCACGTACACAGACACAGACAGAGATGCAGACATTATACAGACACAGACTGAGGTATGCACAGACATTGACAAGACAAACACATATACGGGCACCGACACAGACACGAACATAAACATAGACCCAGACATATATAGCTACGCAAAAACACACATCCGCACCAAGACACACACGCGCAAACACACACAGAATCACAGACAGACACAGACAGACACACAGACAGACACACACACACACACACACACACACACACGCACGCACGCACGCGCACACACACACGCGCACACACACACAGACAAACGCAAGAGATTGCATACATTCATATATTGTAATAAAATTGATCAAAATATTATAGCATAACTGATAAATGTACACCACAGTAATCAAAAGTTTAAAGATAGGTCATACATCGTAAAATATATTTTTATATAAAACAAATCCTCCCTCTGCCAACTATCAAAGAAAAACGCTAATAGATGAGAATGGATAATTAGTAAAAAAACTTATTCGCTTAAGAAGAGAATATAAAAAATATACATAAAATTCTGTGCACTGTTAAACTTCATAAATTGGAAAAGTAATTTAGGAAAGGTCCCAAGATATCATATAAATAATGTTTCGAATTTAAGACTGAGCAGCAGATATTTTCTAAATTTAAATAAAACATGATATCACGTAGCAATTGAAGATGTGTAGGAGGGGTAGACTCCTACCATTTAAGCAAGATTGCTCTCCTTGCTAAAAGAGGATAAAACTGGGAAAATAACCAGCACCTTATCTCCAGGCTTCAATGTCCTCATCCTAGCTTTTTTATCGTACCAGGTTTGCATTTCCTCCTGAGCCGATTTTAAATTTTCCCTGGCTAATCTACAAACTTCATGCAATCTGTTCTTAAATTTTAAAACAAAGTCCAGTAAATTAGTGTGTACCTCTTATTTAATCCATTGTTCTTTTAATAAGGCCAAAGATCCTCTAAATCTATGCCTAAATACAAGTTCAAATGGACTGTACCCTAATGACTCCTGTACAGACTTTCTTACTGCAAATAGAAGTAAGTATATGCCCTCATCCAAATAATTTTCATTTTCCACACAATACGCCCTAATCATAGTCTTGAGGGTAGAATGAAACCTCCCCAAGGTGCCTTGCGATTCTGTATGGTATGACGATGAGGTAATCTGCTTAGGACCCAATTTGTAAACTATCACTTGAAACAATCCGGACATAAAATTACTGCCTGTATAAGATTGTATTTCCTTAGGCAAACCAAAATAGGTAATGACTTTTATAAGGGCCTTTGTTATATTCTAGGTTGTTATATTCCTAAGTGGTACTGCCTCTGGAAACCTCGACGCAGCGTACATGACAGTCAGCAAGTACTGATAGCCATTTTTTGTTCTGTTTTTGTAACGGGCCTACACAATGTACAATAATTTTGGAAAACGGTTCACCGAATGCGGGAACAGGTTGCAATGGGGCCACTGGGGTAACTTGATTAGGTTTACCCACAATTTGGGAAGAATCACAAATTATGCAAAACGTCGCCACATCTTTTCTTAAACCAGGCCAGAAAAATATTTTAAAAACTTGTCAACAGATTTCCTCACCCCTTGATATCCACCCAAAGGGCTAGAGTTAAAATCTTATTTCTATAAACTTGAGGAATAACTACCTGGTGAACAATATTCCATTCATCACTTGCAGGAATTGTAGGTGATCTCCACTTCCTCATCAATACTCCTTTCTCAAAATAATATCTGACTGGCACCTTATTAATTTCACTATCCAGAAGAGCTTGTTCTTTTAATTTGATAATCTCAGGGTCTCTACTCTGCTCTACTATCATCTCCTTCCGAGTCAGAGACAAATCTTCATGATAAGTCTTACTGGAAAAATCTTGTTCAAACAATGAAGATAAGAACGTTTCTCACACATCCTCAAAACTCGAAACCTGAATTGAATAGTCATGGTTAACAATCTTATTCTACACATCAAGCTTTTCAGGCATAGCTCCAGTTAAAACACAGGAGGAATCTGTGTTAGAATCCATCCGTGGTTCCACTGACGTCATTGTAAAATGCACTTCAGGAAAAACTTGTCCATCTGCCAAGTCATTTCCTAACAATAAAGAAATATCTTTCACAGTCAAACTATGTGGGAGTCCTACTTTAAAAGTCTTGTAACTAACCCTGGCCTTAAATTAACTCTATGCAAACATACAGCCATGAGGGCACTCCCAACACCTCGTATATAGTTTATCTCACCAGTGTCAGACTCATCATTAAACGTTAAATCATTGTCTAACATCAGTTATTGACAAGCTCCATATCCCTGAGGATTTTTATTTGCACCAGAGTGGATCCCGCTTACATGGATACAAATCCTTCAGTTCTAAACAGATCATATCCCTTCTTTACTTGGTCAGACTCTAACAAAGCTTCATTTGTGCTTATCAAACCCTGTGGACTTACAGGTGTTTCAGTAGTTGCACACAAGCATCTGGGACTGCTTCCTTCTCCTTTTTCAATCGAAAACATTCGGCTATTGCGTGAAGAGGTTTCTTGCAGTAATTACAAATGGAACCAAACTGTCTTTCCTTCACAGGTTTTCCTTCCTCTTTACCTTTCTCAATAACTTCTGATTTAATTTCTGGTTTACCTTGATTCTCTGTGTTACTTTTCGTTTTAAAAGTTTTGCACTGAGGGAATTTATTCTTGTGGAGTAAAGCAGACTAATCAGCTAATTTTGCAGAGTCCTGCAATGTACCACTGTCACTCTCATTTAAATATGTCTTTACTTCAACAGGGATTCTCCTTATAAATTCCTCCTTTAAAATCAGCTCTTCCGATTTATTCCAGTCCCCGTTTACATTTTTAGAGTAAACCCTCTCTCAAAACACACAACTTTACCATAGGCGATTTCTACATATGTTTTTTTTTCCCCCACTGATTTCTTCAAATTTCTGAATCTTTCTCTATATGTTTCCGGAACTATCTCATAGGCATTTAATATATGCAGTTTCACAGCATCACAATCAAGTGCTTGCTCAGCAGTTAAAGCTGTATAAAGTATTTGTGCTTTGCCTTTAATTACAGTCTGTAACAATACTGGCCAATTCCCTTTCGGCCACTCTGAAATCAGAGCAACAGTTTCAAAATGTTGAAAATGTTTCTCTACTTCTGTTTCATTAAATGGAGGGACCAATTTAATTTCCTGACTGACAAAAAACGTTTTTTTTCTACAAATAGAAGACTGATTCTCAGACTTTATTTCTGCCAACGCAAGTTCAAATTCCCTCTGCTTATTTTCAGCTTCTAATCGGCATAGTTCCAAGTTAGCTTCCAATTACTTCTGTTTTAATTCAGTTTCTATTCTAATCTGTCCTAACGCAACCTGATCCAGGAGTAACTGGATCGCTGCTTTACTCACAGGGAACTTATGTAAAATCGTTTAATCAAAATCACCCGAATCTATGCAGTGTTCCTCAATGTTCCTATGAATTATGTGCTTTGTTATAACCTTCGAAATACTTTTAAGTTTCAATCTCCTAGCAATCTCAGATACATCGCTCTTTCTCGCCTTTGTTAATAACTCCGGATCTGGTGATGCCAGAAAGTCATCAATATTAGTTGTTGCCGAATACCACTCACAAGCGTGTCAAACCAAATCATCGGATATTCCCCTTTGCCAGAACACCAATCGATAATTAAACAAACATTTAAGCACAAAACGGTACTTATCCCACGAACCTCAGCAGAGCCTCAATTACATCATGATCATGTGACAGTCACAAGATGCGCACGGGGTATGTAACAGTAGTTACTGATAAATACCTTTAGTTAGTAGCAATACTGGACCCCAAAGTGTACTCTATTTCTAATGGTTTTTTAACCCGTCACGGGGTACATGACACAATTTACCCACAATTGGGTGGATAGAAAAGGGAGCATGGAGTCAGCTGTGTTGTAGTGCTTTACATCATTTATTTCTAACGTTTCATGATTTTCACAATCTGATTCAGTGGACAGTCACCGTATATTCTATTTCTTCTCGGAATTTGCTGTGCGTAACGGCATAAATCCACGTGTTGGTGCAGGAACTGAGAATCTTCAGCATTGCCAATGTGTGTACTGTGATGTAAAGGGGATCTGTGACACAATACACAAAACTCTTTGAAATACGTCTATTAATCGAAAGTACCACCAGTGCTGCCCACAACAATATGAAACTACCGGTTATGCTGAAGAGCAAAAAGGTGGATTTGCGTCGGTTTTCCATCTCCCGATCCTTGTCACTCTCTCCACTCTTTTGTCTCCGGAGCCCCCTGCCGGCTCGCCTGGCCGCTAGAATCCGCCTGTCAGTCATTACATTGAACAACAACATCAGAATGAAAGGAACACAGGGGTAGAATATGCGGTGAAAAATCTCAAATGTGACCCATGAGGGAGAGATTGTAAAGCTCAGTGTAAAAGCACAATACCAGGAAACCATCAATTAATTCTCCAGGCCCGTACACAAAGCCCTAGGGGACAGTCTGCAGACACAGTCCCGATAACCACCGCCGATCTCTCGGTGCAATATTTTATTTTCAGCTTCTCAATGCATATAGCCACAAATCGATCGACTGTGAAAGCGACATGCAGCCAGACTGAGGTCGCAGTGCTCGCAAATGTCAACCACCTGACGAGTCTGCACACAGGATTGATGAACTGGAAT
Source organism: Hypanus sabinus (assembly GCF_030144855.1). Taxonomy (NCBI): domain Eukaryota; kingdom Metazoa; phylum Chordata; class Chondrichthyes; order Myliobatiformes; family Dasyatidae; genus Hypanus; species Hypanus sabinus. The sequence continues at coordinate 13,260,646 of NC_082736.1, forward strand.
GATCGGGAAAATAAACCTCAGCAGCGGGTAGGAGATGACGCCCAAGAGGTCGGCCGCAGCCATTCCCACAAGGTAGCGTGTGATACATTTGGAGAGACCGCACTTTCCCCGGGAAGGGATCACAATCGCCAGCAAGTTCGCTGGAAGAGAGACAGGGGAGAGCAAGTTGAGAAAATACCGATTAGAAGCCAATGAGCTGTCTCAGGGAGGGAACCCCGTGAGGTTTCCACTTTATTGTTGAATTTAGCGGTCGGAGGGCAGAGAGATGGCTCAGAGCTGCCGGAGTCGGAGAAGTCATTATTATTTGAATCGGGGTTACTTACTGTTGACAAAATTTGAAGCAGCAACGGAAAGCTACTGGATGGAAGTACTAGATGGAAATTTTCTACCGGCGCTTTCCGGGACTTGTCTGGATGAAAATAGTAAATCCGGAGGCTCATGGCATGATTCTTCTTTTAGACTATCATCAATTTCCATGGCGATTCCTGTCAGTGACGGAGCAACCGAAGGACGGAACAAAAACATGAAATGCTGGAAACGCTCATGCAGGTAAAACAGAATATGTGGAAGAAAAAACAGTTAAAGCATCTCTCCTCAGAACTGTTCTCGGATAAACCCCTGACACGAGTGCTAACTGGTTTCTCTTTCCACACAAGCTGCTCAGTCAGTGTTTCCAGCATTCCCCGAGTTTGTTTCCTATTCCAGCATTTGCCACCTCACTGACTTTACAACAGAACATTGACTGATTCCAACAGATACAGCGCAGCAACTTGGCATACAGACATGATGCCTCTCACTGAATCAATGGTATGAAAGCAGGGGAGAGGTATTCAATACCCAGCAGCAAACTCGGTGCCGTAGTCAGATGGCTGTACCGGTGTCAGATGTAGATATAATATAAAACATTTCACAGTATTGGTAACTATGGAGCACCACGTCGCTTGTGATAAGCAAATAAGCTTGCTCAGCAAATATTTCATTGCGTTGCCCATCAATTTCTTTATAATCAGTCATATTACACACAATTATTAAAAATCTACAACAGTTTCGAGAAACAACACGGAACTCCTGACATTTGGAAGCGTTTTACTGCCAGTCTATGGTTTGACTACTGAACCACACTCAGACGTTCGCTCAAGATACAAATACAGACAATCAATTCGTATTAACTCCCGTATAAACTCAAAATTTGACAATGCAGTGCAGCTGCTACAAGACCAAAAACACAGAGAAATGAACGTCCCATTATCCATCAAAAAATTCTGGGAGAATGCTGTCCGAACCATTCAGTTCCACAGATGATTGCTGATTCCCTGCGTTCCCGCAGCCGTTTATTTTATATCCAGATCCCAGAATCCATAGTCCCGGCGTTTCCAATCCTGAAAAGCGGAATACTGGGACTGGAATACGGCAGAAACAGGAGCAATCACAATATTGGAATTAAACATCGTTCCCCCCCAACGGCAGCTGACACTGCGGCTTACCGGGAATTCCAAAGGCTGAAATAAAAGGATAGTAAACTCACATCCGCCAGATAACCGGATACAACATTTCAGTGGGAGTCTGTGATTTCTGCTGCTCATCTATTCACAGCTCCGGCAAAAATTGAGCCGATGCTTCATATCAACTCTCATTTATAGAGGCTCAGTCTCCAGAGAAACGGTTATACTCCTCACTGACTTTCTCAGTTAAAGTTACTTGAACAAACAATTTGATTCAACACCATTGTCTTTATGCATCAAAATTCTTTGGCATTACCTCAGCAGCGTCTCTGGTGGAAATAAGGCCGGTAGCTTTAATTACAAAGACTAAATCTTGTCACGGAGCAGCTATGGTTACAGATTTTATTTTTGTTGGGTAATTATTCGTTATTCAAGGAAGACCAGCGACACTGTCCGACCCCTCCGTTCTGTCTCCATTTTCCCATTTTAATCTGTCCTTCCGTCACTCAGCTTCTTCATGGTCAGTCGAGATACAATAGAGAGAAAAAAGGGCGGCATGTCAATGGTCAATTGACCACGTTGTTGATGTAGAAACACGAGAAAATCTGCAGAAGCTGGAAATCCATGGGAACACACAAGAATTCTGCTGAGTTTCTCCAGCATTTTGTGTTTTGTTTGTCTGATGCAACAGTCTTTTATGGACATTTTAAATTTGACTAAGGACAAAAGATAATTAAGAAGAAATGTGTCATCTTGCATTAGAATGGGAAGACCGTTAAAAATTTAACATTAGTAATCGGAATTGGGAGAATAATAGATTCAGGATGATTAAAAGTGAACGAGAAACGACCACCGTGAGATGAAACGTTAGATATGTGAGAGAGAGCTCGCGAGCGAGAGAGCGAGAGAGACCTGGGGAGAGAGAAAAAGAAACCAAGCGAGACAGGGCGACAGAGATCTAGAGAGATCTAGCGAGAGAGAAAGTTACCGAGAGTGAGAGAGAAAAAAGGCTATCGAAAGAAAGAGAGCGAGAGAGAAGGGAAGGGGTGAGAGAGAAAGTGTATTAAGGTGGGTAAATAACCCGCTGAGTTGTGGGAAGAATTAGGAATGGGACAGTGGGAATGTTGTGCTCTAAACTTGATGCTTCACGGTATAGACTTGATGGATTGAATGTTTTAATCCATTCCACTGTGATCCTGGGCTCACTAATGATCTGAAACGCTTAGTCTGGTTTCCAGGTAACATGTAATTTACCTGGGTGATCAAGGTACTTTTTTCTGTAATATTGACGCACTTCTGTAAAAGCACAGCCACTTTATTTCAAGCACACTGAGCTGCCAGAGCACAACACTGGCCAATGAGAGCACAGAGCAGTACTCGACTCTAATATAACGACAGAGATATATCAACAATTAATACTTTTGACCTAGAGCTTGGCAGAATAGAGGAACAGACATCACAACAACCCCAGCAGTAAAGGAACATATTGAAAGTTTGCATGATTTATTTGATAATAAATGCACGCTGAATTTGAAATACCCAACTATCCGCGGGCACTTTCCATCACACTTCGTACTGAACAGTAGGGTTAAGCAGCTGCAAACCTGCATTACACTGCTCGCATGTTGAGACTTACATACGAGTTCTTGTACTCTCCGGTGCAACACTTCGACGGGGCAAAGGGCCAGTCTGGATTCAGTATGACATCTGATGACGGAATTTAAAGACTCTGGAAATTGTAGTCTTTAATAAGGCGGAGATTTAAAATCCCATAAAGGACTGGCAGTCAAACTCAAAGTCGGTATCTTACTATTTTACTACAGGCGATGGAAGAAAAGTGTGGGATGATTTCAGAAACCCTTCGTTGGTCAACGTTGACCATGGCGTTGCATTCCAGCTGCCTGCGTCATGTGCAAACCAGTACGCAAACAAGTGAAGTACGATACGCATACTAAGCTGTTACACATGGATCAACACCCCCACCCCTCACCGCATCCACACAGCTTGTAAATATAAAGGGACAGCAAAGACCAATACGAGACGTCGCATTTGCTGCCAGTTAGATTTCATCTCAACGCAAGACTGTCGTAATGTCTCTAGATCCAGGCACCCCGAAGGGGGGTGGTTACTCCCATAGCCAACCACATAAGAGGGTATCTCCGCAAAGCAGAATAGGTTTGAGATCAGAGCTGTCTTTATCCGAGGTAAGCTACCAACCACGGATGACGAACCATCTGTCCGAAGAGACTACTGTTAAGGCGTCAGTAACCCGCTTTTTCCCTTTGTCTCCTGTCGTTAGTAAATAAGCCTCATGTGTCCAGAAGACGAACTCGGTGGTCCTAGGCTGATTGTGATGCAAATAGTGGGATTTACCCTTGCGAACACGGTAAACCCATTAAAACCCCAACATCCCCCCCAACACACACATACCCTACCTGGACTATCACAATTTTCCCGAAACATTTCTGTCTCTTAGAACATAAACTCCCTATCAATTCCCCGCTTGGCCTAAAAAAAGTTCACAAGATAAAAGTAGTTCAATATCCTGCTGCAGAATCTGTGGTATCTGGTTGAGACTCCTGCACAGAATCACGTTCCTGATATCACCCACTCTCTGCGCAAGGTAAAGCTTATGAAGATCTAATTGTATTTTAACCATCAGGTTCTTGAATTAGAAACCACGAGGTGGGATTATGTATACATTGCTATGCCTCTCAGACGAGCATGTGTTCGATCAGGAAGCTTATACTTGTAAATGTAAAGAGTCACCGCAACATCATGGAGAACATTCCCTTCACTGCCGATTCAACATGAAACGCAGCCCATAGTTATCTCACTCTTGGACTTCCACGACCCTTTACATCTCCGATTTTTGAATTTTCTCCATGTACAATATATTCAACGCTTTTATTATTTTTATTAAATTTATTGAACTTGAAAGCCCTACAACATACTCTATGCAACATATTTGCCTGTTCTCGCAGTCAGCCCAAGTACCTCTGGACGCTGCGTACTTCCTCAGTTTCACTAGCCCGGCACATACCTTTCCTTCGTTCGCAAATGCTTGGTTCACAGACGTTAATTTCGTCATCTGGATTGTTTCCGAATAAAGTAAAATATATCGCGAGTTTTAATTAATCCTATAGAACACCAGTAGACGCCGGCAACAAACGGCAGCTTGTTAAAGGCTTTCTCAAATTCCAAGTAAACAAAGTGAAAAACACCCACTGACTCTTGTTCGTCCATCCTCTCTGTTATCTTCTCACCGATTCCAACGGGTTTCCTCTTATGGAAACCACGCGGAATTCATGACGTTTGCCATGCTTCAATGGGAAGTGCTACACACAGATTGGACTGCCCTGTCTATCAGAAGGAAGGTGTTTATTTTGAGGGAGGCAGAGGAGATTTCAGGTTAACAAGGACTAGCGAGCCTGGGTGATAAAGAGACTCTGAAAGGGCGAACAATTTTATTTTCTGAAATGCAAGTCACCTTAAGGAGGTTTATTAATTCATCACTGGGATAGACTGAGTCTGAAATAGTATTCTTTTCCGGGATAGTTAATCCAAAACGAGAGTTTTTAGCGTGAGGGTAAATATTCAAAAGAAATGTAATAGGTTGGAGTTTCATACAGAATTTTCTGCGTTTTTATCTGAGGAATTGGTACTGGCACGCGTAGTTGCGTAATTTAATATACATTTGGACGATTACCTGGAGAGAGAGTGTTGAGCATTATAGCTCAAGAGGCAGACAAATGAAATGAAAGATCAACTGGGCTTCTAGATAATCAGTGCCTGACTTCATGCTGCGTTACTCTGTGAAAAACGACCTGCCGGTATTACAAAGCTGGATGACCCTGTCAGCGGTGGGAAGTTTGCAGAGAGAATTCTGTGGATGTTGAGAGTGTAATTGAATTGGTAAGGAGCTGACAGATGGCCGAGAACGTGTGTGAATGTGATATCGTCCGTTCCAATAAGCAAAGTAGAAAAGAAGAGCATATTTTACTTGAGGTCAAACTGAAATGTTCAGAGGGCCTAGGTGTCATTGTAAAGAAATCACTGTGAATTAATTAGTAGAAACAGTAAGCAATGAGATGCACAGGCACTATTTTGTTCTGTTGTACAGGATGGGTCGAATACGCGGAGTTGGGGGACGGGGTGAGGGGCAGAAGTGTCTCGATGGGATAATATTGGAAACTGATGAAACCGCGCAATGAAGATTGTGTACAGCTCTGGTCTGGCTACCAATAGAAGGATATATCTTCATCAGTGTGAGTTCCGCACATTGGCTGGATTGGTTCTAATGCAGGTATGGCAGGTTGGCAGTAGGAGGGACAAACGCCCGAGCAGTCAGCTAAGATCTAATGAAGACATTCAGAATTGGAAAAGTTGTTGACAAAGTAGCTGAATGCTGGATGCTTCTCCACGTTTGTGGATTCTGTCACCAAGAATCACAGTCTAGATGAGCGTTGCGAAATTAGGAGCGAGATAAGAAGGAGCCTGTGTGATATTTAATCAGAATATGTTAATCTTGATGTTCTTTGGTGTTTTTAGAGAATATTGTTGAGGGACAGTGGCTGAATATAATCAAGGCTGAGAAAAAATTATCTGGTAACATCGGATATTATTGGCTTTTATTTATCTGAGATCAGAGCAGGAAAGTGGTGCTAAAAATGAAACCAACTGTTCAAAAATAAACCTGAACTTTTTCAGAAAAACGGAAAGTTGGAATAGCGTCTGCGGTTTAGAATCGCATCCTACCTGCTATAGTTGTGCTGCCAGAGGATTAGTTGGCTGCTGAAGTGTTGTCACAATTTACAGATGGCGGCAGAATAGACTCAGTTGCGACCGGACTGCCGCAGCTCTAGCGCTCATGAAAAAAAAGGAGTGAATTCGGAAGGATACAGGAATCACGAGGACAGGGACACACAGTTCGATTCTCAGTTTCACAAATGACTTTTCCATTGAATACCGAGAATATTCTGCGTTTGGACGCATTTTCCCTGGAGATTTGTGACTTGCATTAAGACATGGATGTGTTTAATTCGGTCCTAACGAAGGGCCCCGTCCCGGAAACTGCTTTTTTTTTCCATTCCATAGATGCTACCTGCCTGTTTAGTCCCTCCCGTTTTATGTATGTTTTGCCTTGGATTGGCAGAATTTGCAGATTTTCTCGCAGCGTGTTTGTGGGTGTAATTCTTGGTTTGTAATGTTACACACATTGGTGTCATTGTGAATAGTTTAGAAAGTAAACAGCAGGATATATTGCTTTGGGAGATCTGGGCAGAGATCAACAGATGGTGTTTAATCTGCACAAGTGTGTGTTATTGCATCTTTGTTGAAGAAATGATAAGGGACATTACACTGCTAATGATACAGATTAATGCACTAAGAAATCTGGTAGTCCAATTGTGTAACTTTCGAAATTTTCTGCTCAGGTTGATGGGGCGGTAACGAGAGCATATGCCATCACGTGTTTATTCGTCAAAACACTGAGCTGAGCAATCAGAAATTCATGCTAAAGCTTAGTAAATCTTTGATTAGGTTGCATCTTAAACACACCAATCGTGTCTTGTCGTCCGAATGCAACACTCGTGTGGAGGCATTTGGAGAGGATGCAATGGCTCTTTTGACGAGATGGTGTGATGAGAGGGCGTGTGCACATTTTTAATCGTTTACAATCGATACTCGTACTGATGTACATTGAACAAGCTTGATTTGATTTCTCTGGAGCAGGGGCGGCTGGAAAAGGTACCTGATACCAGTTTATACGACCATGACATTCGAAAAATAGGATGGGGAACAAGTGTCATTCTCCGGGGACTGAATGATATAGTTAAGATGATATGTGTTTATGGTCAGAGGAGTAAGGACAACTGTGGGGCTCCAATGCGGTCCCAGGGGAAACGAAAGACTTCACTTTATTAACATGCTTAATCCACTTCCTTTCCTTAGTATTTAGGAGCCCTGCAGAGCTGCCCCAACACACTTCGAGCGTTGAAAGCGGCAATGGATTTTCTCCGTCTTTGTCTGTCCTTGGTCGCACACAGATATCGAAGGATTCTTCATCAGAGGTTCTATAGTTGTTGTTTTTGTTCACCAGCCATGGTTGTTAGACCTGAGCTGGACCCAACAGACCTGGTCCAACCAATAGTAAAAGCACAAGTCCGAGACGTTGAAGCACGAAAGCATCCAAGAATCACAGACATTACACCATCCCGTTTCCTAAACACAAGTGATTTAATGCTATGAAGCTGCACCAGGGCTGGGTAATCCTCGTGCGGGTTTCAGCCGAAACATCGACTATTAAAAATACTGCCTGACAATGCGGAATACATCCAGCATATTGCGTGTGATACGTTCCATATTCCAGTTCTCCTCTTTCTAGCGCCACACAGGAGGACATGAATGTGCTGATATGTGTCCTCATCTTGTTGAGACTGGTAGCGTAGAGCGCCTTGTCCTCACTAGGATGAGAGTGGTAGTTATTGACCTCTGAGTTCATAGTGTAAAGTGAGCAGTCAATGTCTCATCTGCACTGCAAATAGTTAGTGTTGCAAATCCACTCTATTCTACTTAAATGATGGTTAACGCTAGCATCAGCAAGGAAACGCACTATCTGGAGTCTTATTCGTAGCCATTCCTAGATAAAGCTATCTGTGACTTTGGCTAACATCATTACAGCTCAGTGAGAAAACAGAGCATTATCAGACGTGAGTAGTTTCACAGCTCACCATGTCTATACTGAACACAATGTCAAATAAATCTATATCTCTTCTGTATTTGTATGAATCTAATTACTATCCTTCCATTTCCTCTGTCTATCTGAAATCTCAGCACATTAACCACTGAAGAAAACAGTCCCCACCCATCCAGTTTCCCCTTGCAACTCAGCTTTCCAGTCCAGGCAAAATCCACGTGAAACTGTTCCACACAATCTCCAGTTTAATTACATCTTTCGCTTCTGACGGTGACCACAACTGCACACATTGATATGAGGGCAACCTAATTACTCATTTGCACAACTATAACAATAGACAATAGACAATAGACAATAGGTGCAGGAGTAGGCCATTCGGCCCCTCGAGTCTGCACCGCCATTCTGAGATCATGGCTGATCATTCACTATCAATACCCAGTCCCTGCCTTGTCCACATATCCCTTGATCCCCCTATCCATCAGATATCTATCTAGCTCCTTCTTGAAAGCATCCAGAGAATTGGCCTCCACCGTCTTCCGAGGCAGTGCATTCCACACCTCCACAACTCTCTGGGAGAAGAAGTTTTTCCTCAACTCTGTTTTAAATAACTGACCTCTTATTCTCAATCCATGTCCTCTGGTACTGGACTCTCCCAACATCTGGAACATATTTCCTGCCTCAATCCTAACAAATCCTTTAATTATCTTAAACGTTTCAATCAGATCCCCTCTCAATCTCCTCAATTCCAGCGTGTACATTATAACCCTACTCTTCCAAAAGTCAATAAGATGAAAGCAAACATATCTCGCACCTGCTTCAACTTCTGTTCAACGTGGCACAGAACAGAGGGTCGTTGCTTCTGAACAAAGATCAGCGCGAATTTCTTGCGCTTGCGGGTGGGGAATATGTGGTATTTGCGTTTCTGCAGGTGATCAGATTTTTTGGATGTTAAAATAACGAGGTATTTATAAAGGCAATCAAATTTCTCTTTAACATCTGATAGCCAAATAACATCGACAATGACACAATGAGTAAAAATAATTGATACTACTTGTTTGTTCAGTGGATTGTGTCTAATGTGACCAAAGGGAGCACTAAATGATACAAATGTGTTTCGGACTGTGGTATAAGAAACCCTTGAAGCAGTGCATGCACGCAGTTTTCAGAATTTGAGCAAATGTTCGCAACTTCAAGTAGAAAATGAGATTTTCCGCAATTTCAGCATCGTCAGGATTTGTAGCACTCGGCGTTCCAGGTAATGTTATAACTTTCTATTAGGCTGCAATGCAGATTTTCTATTTTGGACAATCAAGGGAAACCGTTCTGACAGTGAAGTAATGACTACTATTAACACAACTGTATTCCAGCAATGTTTAAATATGTTACAAATATGTTACAAATCACGCAGACAGGAAAATACCACATACAGAAATTCTGGTTAAACACAGTAGGTCAGGCAAAATCCATGCAGAGAAAGAAACATCCGACAATTCGCATTGAAAGTATTCACCGGAACTTCACGAACAATTCACGGACCGTCCTGACAGTGAAGCAATGACTCACCAGGCCGGTAGCCGCTGAGTCCGCTCTGTGACCCGATATCTCCCTCTAAACTAGGGTAGTTCCGGTTAAATTCCGCTTAGAATACCGTAGAATTTTACTGTTGAGAATAGGAGACTCGGTTAGTGTTCGTTACCTCGGGGGTGTTGGTTAAATCCCAATTTATCTTCCTGTGTTTTCATCACTGACTGATTGAATTTAAAAAAATAGCATCTCGATGTGATCCTTGTGGTTTAGGTGCAAGGAGCAATGTGGTTCAGTGCAGTCTTATTCCGTGAAATAAAAAAATACATCACTTCAAGCGGTTTTATAGTTGTAATTAAATGACATTAAACTGCGGCCAACCATCAGAGGTACCTTCTAAGTGCATACTTCTGTTGATTCGTCTTGACATCTGAAATTTGATGTTGAATCAAAACACGTGATTATTTATCATGGAACCTCCCCGATCGGGAAGTAAACGTTATGCAAAGGAAATCTCAGTTTTAAGAGTAGACTGTCTGTCCATTACTCAACTATGTTTCTCCATACAAAAGTAGATTTGTGCTCAAAACAGTGTCGTGGATATTCCACCATTACCTTGTACCTGCCAGCGCGACCGTTGGCAGAAGGGAAAAATATGATGTGTGTCATATTCTTCACGAGGTCCTTCGACACATACGGGAAAATGAGGAGGTGATAGACAGGAACAACTGCGAGGTTCTCACCCCTAGATTGCAGGAGACAGGTAATTGGGATAATATCAGAAGAAAGAGGAGAAATACAGCACCAGTACAGAGTACACTTGTGGATGTTGCCCTCAAGACTATATCTGCATCTTTAGCTAGTGTGACAGGATCGGTGGCACTGCGTCTGGTGCTCTGACCCAAAAAGGCAGAGCGTTCAACAGGACTTCAGTACTGATAGGAGATTCCTTAGTCAGAGGAACAAAGGTTAAGTTCTGTTGGCACGATAGATACACTCCGATGATATGTTGTATCCCTACTGCCAGGATCAGGGATATCTTGGAAATATCCCATGGCATCCCCAAGAGCAAGGATAAGAGGACAGAATTCTTGGTACTTATTGGCTCCAATGACGGAGATAAACCACGTGAGGAGCAACTCAATTGTTGCCTGTGCCACGTTCCGGTGAGGCAAAGAACAGGATGATTTGGCTGGTGTCTCTGGATGAGAAAGAGGGGCAGTGGGAATGGTTACACTTGAAACCGAATTGATCCAATACCCTTGCGAGCGATTTGGCCAGAGTTGTTCGGGCAGGTATAATCTGCTTGGCAGGGCGATGGGAACCTGAAATTGAATTAGATGGCTTACAAACAGAGGCGATCTTTAGAGAGACTGCTTGCAAGGAGAGGCTGATATTAGAACAAAATATCAGCAAACAACAACAGGTCCAACTTAAAGGACAGTCAATGTCAAAGAGGGCGCAGGCAGGACTGTAGGTGTTATATTTGAAAGCGTGCAGTATACGGAATAAGGTAGGTGAACTTGTAGCACAGTTACAGATTGGCACGTCTGATGTTCCAGTCTTCACGGAATCATGGTTCATAAAGGGTACAGCTGGGCGCTTAATATCCAAAAATTACCATTGTCTCGAAAGGATATGCAGAAGGTCAGGGCGAGTATAAGGTCGATTAAGATCCTATCGTATCTCCCTATGGCAAGAGGCTTAGATGGGGTGAAATGTGCTACGTGTGTTCGGGAAGTTTTTCTGAAACAATATGAAGATCAGACTACAAGAGGAGAAGCTGTACTTAATCTGATATTGGGAAATCAACCTGGTCAGGTGTCAGGCCTCTCAGTGGAGGGCATTTTGGAGATAGTGATCACAATTATATCTCCTTTGCAATAATATTGGAGGGGGACAGGAACAGGCAAGTTAGAAAAGCGTTTAACTGGAGTCAGGGGAATTATCAAGTTATCAGGTAGGAACTTGGACGCATAAATTGGGAACTGATTTTCTAAAGGAAGTATACGGCAGATTTTTTCAGGGAATATTTGCGTAGCTTTCTGCATAGGTACGTTCCAACGAGACAGGAAAAAATGATGGTAGGGTACAGATACCGTGGTGTAAAAGGATGGTTAAAAAATTAGTCAAGAAGAAAATAAAAACTTGTGAAAGGTTAATAAAAATAGGCAATGAGAAGTTATAAGTTTAAGATGAAGGAGTTTACGAATGAAATTAAGAGATCCAGAAGGGCCATGAAAAGGCATTGGCGAGCAGGATTAAGGAAAACAGCAAGACATTCTACAAGAATGTGACGAGCAAGTGGATAATACGTAAGAGAATAGAACCAATAAAGTGTGAGAGCGGAAAAGTGTGTATGGAACCGGAGGAGATAGAAGAGGTATTTGATTAATACCTTTCTTCAGTTTCCACAACACAAGAAGGATCTTGCCGATTATAGGGATGACTTACAGCTGAATAAAAACCTTGAGCATATGGACATTCAGACAAAGGATATGATGAATCTTTTGGAATGGATAAAGTTGGATACGTCTCCGGGACAGAACGAGATGTACACCCGGCTATTGTGTGAAGCGAGGGAGGAAATTGCTGAATACCTGACAATTATCTTTCCATCATGAATGGGGGCAGGAGGTTCCAGAAAATTTGAGGTTTGGAGATGTTGTTCCATTATTCAAGAAAATTAGTAGCCAACGAAATTGATTACCTGTGAGTCTTACTTCTGTGGCTAGAAAGTTTGTAAGTTGATGGAAATGATCCTGAGAGGCACGATTTATGAATACTTGGAAAAGCATATTCTGCCAGGAAGAGTCAGCAATGCATTATCAAATACAGGTCGTCCCTTACAAGCCTTGATCGAATTATTTTTGAGCATGTGGTGATGAAGCTAGAGCTGTAGATATAGTGTATATGGATTTCAGCATGCCATTTTATAAGATAACCCATGCAAGGCTTATTGAGAAAGTAACGAGGGATGGGGTCCAACGGGATCTTGCCTTGTGACTCCAGAATTGGCTTGGCAACAGGAGGCAAGGAGTGGTTGTAGACGAGTCATATTCTGCATGGAGGTTGGTGGCCAGTGGTGTGCCTCAGGGACCCCATCTTTTCGTGATTTTTATAAATGACCTGGATGAGGAACTGGAGTGATGGGTTGTTAAATATGCTAACGTTGGGTGTGCTGTGAATAATATTGTGGTCTGTCAGAATATACTGCGGGACTTTGAAAGGATGCAAAACTGGGCTTAGGAGCGGCAGATGGAGTTGAACCCATATAAGTGTGAAGTGGTTCATTTTCGGAGGTTAAATATGATGCTGAATATTATAGTACTAATGGTAAGACTCTTGGCAGTGTGGAAGTTCGGAGGGATCTTACGCAGGTTAACTCTGTGGCTAAGAAGACATATGGTGCATTGACCTTCATCAGCCGTGAGGTTGAGGTTTAGAGCCGAGTGGGAATGTTACAGTTATTTAGGACCCTGGTCAGACCCCACTTGGAGTACTGTGCTCAGTTTTTGTCACCTCTAAACAGGAAGGAAGTGAAACCTATAGAAAGGGTGCAGAGATTTATATAGTTGTTGCCTAGATTGGGAAGCATGCCCTATGAGGACAGCTTTGAGTGAACTGGTCTTTTCTCCTTGGAGCGGCGGAGCATGAGATGTGACATGATAGAGGTGTATAAGATGATGAGAGGAATCGATCATTTGGATAGCCAGAAGCTTCCCCCCCTCCCATTCAGGGCTGAAATGATTAACATCAGAGGCACAGTTATAAAATACTTGGAAGTAGGTACAGAGGAGATGTCAGGGGTAAGCATTTTTTTATGCAGAGAATTGTGAGTGCTTGGAATGGACTGTTGGTGACGGTGGTGGAGGCCGATACGATAGGGTCGTTTAAGCGATGCACTGAAAGGCACATGGGGCTGAGAAAAATAGATGGCTATGGGTAACCGTAGGTAAATTCTAAAGTAATACAAGTTTGGGCAGCATTGTGGGCCGAAGCGCCTGTATTGAGCTGTAGGCTGTCTACACTTCCATATTTATAACATATAATAGAGAAAAAATTGTGTGGAGTTCGGGGATTGTGAAGCGTTTAAGAAACAAAGGAAGACCTCTCCAAAACTCCTTAACAAGCTAAACATGGAATTCGAACGTAAGATTGCGAACAATATTTAAGAGCGAGTCCATAATATTAATATTATCGTTTCTTCCAATACGTAAAGTTTAAAAGAGAGACGAGAGTGTATAATGGATGCTGGAAAACGGTGCAAGCTTGTGGTGGATGAAATGGAAAAAAATTACAGCAGTCTTCACTGTAAGCTGTAAGTGCCTCAGTGTCAGGGATCATGACGTTTGTGAAGTTTCAATTAATAGGGAGAAGGTTCTTGGGAAAAAGAAATACCTGAAGGTAGATAAGTCACCTGCACCAGACGGTCTACATTGCAGTGCATTTAAAACACATGAAAAGCATCTGGTATTATTAGTAATAATATTTCAAAAATGTCTGCATTCTGCAATGGCAACAGAAGATTGGAGCATTGAACATATCACTCTTCATGAAGGGAGAGAGAAAAAGAAAGCATTTTTTCAGCCATTCATTCTGACCTCTCAAGTTGGAAAAACGTTGCAAGTATTTGATAAGGATGTGCTTCCAGGGCACTTGGAAGAATCTGCAAAAATCGGACGTAGTTAGCGTTGTTTCTTCAAGGCAGGCAGTTGCCTAACAAATCATTTGGAATGTTTTGAAACATTAATAAGCAGGATAGTCAAAGGAGAATTAGTTGATGTTCCATATATGGATTTTCTGAAGGACGATGAAAGTATGCCACAAATGAGCCATTTTAACCAGCTATGAGCCCATTGTATTAGTGGAAGGTGGTAGCATGAAGAAAGCAGCGGTGGTTTGGCAAGAGGCAATGAGTGATAGCAAAGGGAGCATTTTCTGGTTTTCCGCCGACTCGAGGTATTTCACAAAGTTCTGTGTTGCCAGCGATTGAGATTACAATATATGTCAGTTAATTGGTTTATGGAAACAACGGCTTTGTTGCAAAGTTTGCTGAAGATAAGAAGATAGTTTGAGCAGCTGGTAGTTTAGGAGGAATGGAGGGAACACAGAATTCTTAGCTGAATGAATAGAATAGGCAAAGTAAATACAAAATATGATGGGCAAATGAAATTGAGAGTCCCTGTGCAGGATTCCTTATGTGATTATTTGCACGTTGGTGAGGGAATAAAATGTGATGTTAGCTATTATTTCAAGAGAACTTGAATATAAAAACAAGGATGTAACCTTGACGTTTCACGTGGAGTGTTCTGCGCAGTGGGTGGTCTCTTACCTTAAAAATGATATACTGGAACCCGGGAAACTTCATACGAACTTCAGGAAAATGATTCCAGGATTGAACAACTTGCCATATGAAGAGCGGTAGATTTTTCTGGTGCATTCACTGGAATTCTGAAGAATGAGAGTTAACGGAATTAAAACCTATGGAATGGTGACAGGCCTTAATCGATTGGTTGCGAAGAGGATGTGTTCTAAGGTGGTAGAACCTAAGACACAATGACACAGCCTCAGAACATACGGGTTTCCTTTCAGCGCAGAGTTGTGGAGGAACGCCTTTAGCCACAGAGTACTGTATCTGTGGAAATAGGTGCCACAGGCTGTTGTGGAGGACAGGTCTTTATGTATATTTAAGGCAAAGGTGAACATTCTTTATTGGTAAAGGCATCAAACGCATGCGAGAGCTTGGGACTAAGAGAGAAAACTAATTCATTATAATGAAATAGCGGGACGACTCTATAGAATAAACGGCCGAACCCTGCTCTTCTGCCGTTAGCTGTTTCAACTTTCAGTTTCAATTTAACTGCCCGACCAGGTATTTGAGGAATGTACGGAAATAACGTCCGGACTTTGTTTACAAGTTCATATTGATTTTTCTCTTAGCATATTGACTATCCATGTATGTTTCACTGACTGCGCCTGACGCGTCTGTTATTACTCTTCAGTTCTCATGCGGTACTCCTTCACAATTTTAGCGTTTCTCTTTACGTGTTGTGCATAACATTAAGGACGCCACTCTGGTATCTCTGGTCTGGTATGCTGAGTGCGAGGACTGGTTTTAAGTTTATTGATCTGTCTCTCTGTGACCAGGTCTCCTTGAGTGTCCTTTCACATCTTGCGAGGTCAGAATGTTTCTCCCTCCGTCTCTAAATATCTCCCTGCTTCCAATAAAATCATTCATGTCCGTTTATCGATATCGTTTGCAATATATTTAATTTTAAAAAGGATGTTATTAAATGAACGCTTATAAAGAAGTATAATAACGTCACATAACCTCAACATAAAAGTAATATTTCCACTATCTGTGCCGTTTTCTATAACGCGCCGCCTGTTCGGGACAGCTCTTGTCAACCTTTCCTGCCGGGTTTGGTATCGGCCCTTTCTTAACTAATTAACGGAGGTGCCTGAGGGCGCACTCCTGTCAGCCTCCCGTATTCC
Organism: Hypanus sabinus; assembly: GCF_030144855.1. Classification (NCBI taxonomy): domain Eukaryota; kingdom Metazoa; phylum Chordata; class Chondrichthyes; order Myliobatiformes; family Dasyatidae; genus Hypanus; species Hypanus sabinus. The sequence goes on from NC_082736.1 coordinate 13,276,807, forward strand.
TACTGCTGGGTTTAACGTGTAACTGGCGAGACTGAAGTTGTGCATTATCACCTAATCCCAGTTTTATTGGGCCATTCCCATCCCATCTTGGTTGGCGCAGGTGGATTGCTGCCCTAGAGAGACTTTGCACAATGGCCTGATGAACTGAGTCACTACGCTAAAAATTCACACTAATCATTCTGCAGTAATTGATCATAATTGATCTTCTATAACTTATTACAGTTAATTTAACGGCGATTGTGATCCTGTACCGCGGGAAATGCGGTCTGTCCAAATGCATTACTGTCTACCTGGTGGCCATGGCAGTAGCCGATCTGATGATGGTCATCGTTGTCATTATATTAGAGAGGATAAATTATACCTACTTGTTTGCTAATTTCCTACTCGTAACTCCGCCGTTTTCTCTGTTATTTGTCCTGAGTCTCGCAACCTGGGACTGTTCCGTTTGGTTCATGGTTGCTTTCAGTTTCGATCGCTGCTTCGCCATCTGCGGTCAGAAGCTGCGGAACTGATATTGTACCGAGAGAACAGCGACTGTGGTGGTGGCAACAGTGAATGCAGCGTGTTGTGCCCAGGCCATTCCGTTTGACTTTGCAGTGGATCGGTGGCTTTGTATCGCCATAGTTGAACCCTGTGGACGTCAACCTTGTGGAAAGCCTACCAGGTATTTGACAGCATCACAACAGCATTGCTACCAATCTGTTTAATACTGATTTTTGATGCTTCAACCGTCAAACACATTATAGCAACAAACAGAGTTCGCCAGGTACTTCGGAAGTGCACCGAAGATCGTAATGATCCGGAGGTGGCAAACCGGAAATAATCAATGGTTCCGTTGTTCGTTCTTTCAGCCAATTTTATATTATTCTGGGTGCCCTACGTAGTATTTTCTATGAACTGGCAAGTAGAAAACTATTTATATACAGACAGATATTTCAGTACACCCGCCTATATCCTGCAGGTATCTGGGTTTATGTTGTCCTTTCTCAGCACCTGCACCAACACGTGTATCTATGGACTGACACAGAGAAAATTCAGGGAGGAACTGAAGGATGGAGTGAAGTCTCTGTTAGCAGCAACGGGTGAAATTTTCAAATAAAATGCAAACCCGGTTATTGTTTCTTGCAACATCGGAACAAGTATTTGGAAGTCTATTTGATTTGATCAACAAGGACCGCTATTTCGGAATCTCACTTACAATCGATTCACGGTGAATAAGCAACAGGGTTTAATCATTATTATCATCATGGAAAGATTATTGAAGAGGATATCATTAGATTTCCGTCCACTGTGGCTGATTGCATTTAAGCATTTGACCAAGAATTAATCTGAATCCTGCAGTAATCACCGTGTTGACAAAATCTCCGCATTTGTTAAAACATACATAATATATAAAAATAAATATTTGCCTGATACTGAAATTATCATTTCCCTCAGTTTTCATGGCATAGTTGTTTCCTTTTATTATCTATGTATATCAGCATCGGACGTTAACTTCAATAGAATAGTTTTAGAATGTTCTGGCTGCACTACCCTCACCGAAATATCTCCGTGTCGAAATGGTTGGGAACAGTGAAGTAGCGAAGTCCATAGGACCATAAGACTGTAAGAGGCAGGAGCAGAATTAAACCATTTTACCGATCGAGTCTGCTCCGCCACTCTATCTTGTCTGATACAATTCTCCTCTCAGCGCCAAACTCCTGCCATCTCAGCGTATCATTCATGGCCAGATCAACCGAGAAATTGTCAGCTTCTGCCTTAGATGTGCATAGAGTGGATCTCCAATATTACATGTGGCAAAAATTCCACATATTCACCTCCTTCTGTCTGAACATATTTCTCCTTAAATCCTTTTCTAAAATGACACACCTCCATTCTGATGTTGTGTCTTCTGCTCGTATCCTCTCCACCTCCAGTCTATCATGGCCTATCATCATTCCAAAGTTTCAATGAGGTCACCCCTCATTCTTCTGAATTCCAAGAAATATTGCTCCAGAACCATCATGTTTTCTTGATAAGATATTTTCATGAACTTCCTTCGAACTCTTGCTGAGATAAGGAACCCCAGATGGCTCACAAGACTTCAGGGGAGGCTTCATCAGTTCATTAAAAAAATCAACATTATTCTTTTACATTGGAATCATTTTGAAATTATTGCTAACATTAAAGTCTCATTAAAGACTCACTCTGCAAATTGACCTGTTCAAGGACTCCAAAGTGCCATTGCGCCTCTGTTTCTTTCACTTTTTTGTATTTTGTCTGTATTTAGAAAACAGTCATCCATTCATTTCTTCAAATGAAAGTGGATGATCATAAATTTTCCTACACAGTATTCCATCTGCCTTTTCACTGCCCATTCTGTATATCTGCCTAAGTCCTTCTGCAGCCTCCCTACGTCATGAGAAGTACCGCGACCCCATATATCGTCATGCCGTCTGCCAACTTTGCAGCAAATCCAGCAATTTCCTCACCGAATTCATTAGCATATCATGCAAAAAAGCGGTTCTATTCCTAGGAATAATTCTAGTTACCAGCAACTCTGGTCTCCAAATTCCCCGAGGCCTCATCCTTAATAATAGGCTCCGTATCTTCGCAACCACTGACGTCAGAATAACTGGCCTGTGGTTTCCTTACTTCTGCCTCTCCCCCTTCGTGAACAGTGGAGTGACATTTACAATTTGAACTGCCCCAGAACCATTCAAAATGTAGGGACCCTTGAAAGATCATTACTAATACCTCCACGATCTATATCCGCCACTTCTGACGGCTGGGGTTCACACCATCTAAGCCATTTGGTTTACTTGCATACTGAAACATTATTTTGTTTTATGCACCAAGGAAGATAACACAAGGCTAAGTAAGCAACCACCGAGACAGGCTGGATTGCAAATCACATTAAAAACTCGAATCCAAAAGATTTCCAAAAGGCAATCTGATAATCAGATTTTGGTACAGTGCAGCTCAAGGGATCACTCTGATGTTTTTTGGTTAACGGAAAACGACACTTAATTTGCACACATTTCTTCCTCCGTGAACGATGTTCCGGGATTCCTTATTGATTCGTCCACTGCTTTCGTCAAGCACTCGTCAGCGGAGACTCTGGTCTCATTCTGCTTTCATTGTCTGAGAGTGAGAAGAACACTCACCAACAGTAAACACAAAGTACACTGCAGATGCTGTGATCAAATCAAGACGTACAAACAAGCTGGATGATCTCAACGGATGCTGCCCGACCTGCTGAGTTCATCCAGCTTGTTGTACGTCTTGACTCACCGACAGGATTTATTGTCAGAGTGACTGATGCAGGGAATGACTTTTCCCTTTTGCTGTCCTCACCTATCAACTTCTAGCGTGTACTCCTACCCCTGTATTCACTACCTTCCTCTGATTTCCTCCCCTTCCTTTCTAATCCTGATGAAGATTCGCTAACTAAACGTCGGTTCTCCATTTCCGCTACCTGGCCTGCTGAGATCCTTCAGTAACAGCCGTGGCTTATTTACCTACACGCTTTTCCGCTTCCTGTGTATCTTCCCCTTAATCATATCAACTATTTGCACCTCGTCCCCACTGACACCTTTCCATTTGTGACATTCTACCAATCTTTTCAGCAATGAAGACTGGCACAAACTCCTTATTCAATTCCTCTACAATTTCTTTGACCCCATTTTCCAACTCTCCAGCTTAACTTTCCAATATCCGATATCCACTCGTTCGTTTCTTTAGTGTCCTCGTTTATGTTATTGGGAAATCTTGCTTCATATTTCATCTTTTCTCTGCTTGTGGGTTTTGAGTTTACCTTATTCTCTACCTTCCAACCAACTTTTACCATGTTATATGCACTCTCTTCTACTTTCTTTGTCAGCCAATGTTGCATTATGTTCCCTTGAGAAAACTGCTGCACATTTTGAAATATACCTTTATACACTCTCCGAATTTGCCTCAGAAACACCAGACATTGATGTTGACTCCTCATCCTTTATAGTGTTCCCTGTCATCTAATTCTGGCGAAATCATCTCTTATGCCTTTGTATTTCATTTACACCAGTGTTATCCTGCGATTACTGATTTTTACTTCTCTTACGCAAACTATGAGTATCATATTACGGTTATTGCCTTCCAAGGTTTCCTGGTTTCCTTTCATTACAAAACACCTCCAGAATCTCTTTTTCCCCTTGCGGGCCAAACCACAAGCTGCTCTGAAAAACAATTTCGTTGGCATTCTGCTGAGTACCTTCTTAGGATTCAGCACACGCCAGATTTTTTTTTTCAAACTAACTGCGATAAATATTGTAATTTCAACAATGCGCTTTTTAAATACCTTTTCGCTCTCCGGTTGTAATTTGTAGCTCACTTACAGGCCACTGGTTGAATTCTGTATTGCACTGCCATCAAGGTTTTCTAACCCTGGCAGCTCCTTTACTTTACCTGTGAGGTATCTATATCTTCTGCTCCTCTGTCACCATTTTGAAGGATGTGATTTATTTTACCGCAGTGCTTCCTCAACCTATCGGCCTGTCCATGTTTCTGTCAATACAAATGTGTACCATTGGATGATAAGCTCCAAACTACGATCTTCAATTCAGCACCGTCCCGAAGATGCACAGAACATCGTGCATGATAATCTCAGGTCACCAAAAATATTCCGTGTACTCTGTGCATTCAATTATCAGCTTCAGTCCGGTATTTAGCATCCCTGCTGATTTTTTTTTCCACTGGTGCACTTCAACAGCTGCCATTCACTTTAATGTTCTAAGGTTTATTGTTTCATTTAATATGAAAACGGGTATGCAGACTGCATCAAAGTGTCCCTCAAAGACCTCAACATCAATCCCAGTTACTCGGAATCGGTTGCTCTGGACCGCCCAGCCGGGTGGAGCATGACCACTAAAGGAGCGTATTCAGCAGAAAACAGATGCACTGCAGAGGCTCAGAGGAAACGCAATGGCTCGAGCTACGTCCACTTCCACTGCAGCACCTACCCTCATGTGTTTCCGGGCCCGGATTGGCCTCACCGGTCACCTCCGGACCCACAGTCACAAACTCTCCACCTGACAGAAGTCGTGGTCGTCTCCGACTCCCAAGGACAAACAACAGCAACAACAACAATGCAGATACAGATTTGTCTTCTCCAGACATCCACGAAATAAAGAAAGAACATGAAAGAATATTTCTCTCCCTTTCTCCCACTCCCATCCCTCACTCTCTTCCACTCCTTCTTCTCGCTGCCATTCCAAGTCCCCATCCCACACAACACTCCTCTCCACACCCCCCCCCCTCCCCGTGCATGTTGCCCCTGCCGGTCCCGACTCCTCCTCTCGACTTCACCTTCCCTTCTCGTGCTGTCTCGACCCCTTCTCCTCCCTGACTCTCCCTCTAGTTAAATTCCATTGAGGACGACAACATCTAGCTGTTCAACCTGCGTCTGTCTGCTCGGAGTCATGCTTAACACTGGCACTAGTGAGGTAACGCACCGTTATACAGCCTCTCTCGTCATCACAGATAAAACAGTTTTTACCCTTTGCTAACGTCATTACTTCTCACAGAGACCTGAGAACATTATGGCACATATACAGCTAATCTGTAACCATAGCCTCGGCTCACCATGCCTGCGCTACATACAATGCCAATAAAACTAAATATCTTCTGCTTTTGTGTGATCTTCGTTCCCCTGTTTCTTTCATATCCAAGTGCCTATCTCAAATCCCTTAAATGCCGCAATTATAAATATTTCGCCACTCCCCATTGCTGTGCGTGCCAAGCTCCGACCTGTCCGATTGGAAATCAATAGTCTCGCACAACACGTCATTAAACTTACCCTCTCGCTCACTGTAAAGCTGTGACATCCAGTAATGGACATTTGGAACTTTTGTAAAAAGATGCTGACTATCTACCCAGTCTTTGCTTCTCATGCTTTATAAAATTCTGTCCGATCTCTGTTCACCGAGGAAAACAGAGCCCGCAAATCCAAACTTTCCTTGTAACCAAAGCCCTCCAGTCCAGGCATAATCCATGTGAAACTGTTGTCCGCCATCTCTAGATTCAGTTCTGTTTCCTCTAGAACTGCACAATGTGATCTAATTAATAATTTCTACCACTATAACACAATAGTCAAACACATCCAATGCGTCTATGATGAGGGCAAGATACCATTCTCCTCCTTCTACATTTGGTCTTCATGGCACAGAAGAGCAGGATGTGTAATTAAACGTGCGGGGGCGGTGGTTCCCTGAAAATGAGGGTGGTAAAGCTATGCCACCATTGTTACCAAAGGTTGTTTCTGCAGATACCCAGTCATCTTGAATTTGTTGAAATCCTGAGATATTTCTTTGAAATTTAACGAGCGAATGCCGTCGCCTGATGCACGAACGGCTCTGGAAAGACAGGACGGCGACTAAACACTCTTCTCCCAGCATGGATTGTGGCACATTCTAACGATATTCAATGCGCGTCATCTTATTGGTCCACCTGTTATTATCAATGTTATAATGACAGTTAACTGAAGGCGATCGCCTTTGCTGAAAAGAAGAATTAAACAGAGCAATTTTGTTTTACCATTCACGAAATGCGAAAGAGAATTGCACAGACACTCCCCGTGAAAGCGTTTCCTAGTAACATCAAATGAATGTCATTCTAGTTATCTTTGAAAAGCTCAATATAGTAGATAATGACACAATGAGTGAGAAGCAGTTCCCACTGCATAGCTGTTCAGTGGATTGTTGTCCAAGAGACTAACGCCAACACCGACTAATTTAGTACTGTTTCTGGCTGGTGGAAAATAATTCCTCAATCAATTCCTGAAGGCATCTGGCACAATTTGTAGAACTGATTGCTGCTTCAGACAGAAAGCGGAATATACCGCAATTTCCAACACCGTCAAAGTTTACAGCTTGGTACTTGCAGCACTCGTTGTTCCAGGTAAAGTTGTCTCTGATCAGGCATCCTACATCTCGATGCTCATCTGCTGTGCAGAGGTTCATTTCTGTTGCAGGACAATGAAAAGAAACATTCGCCGTTAATTCAGATTCTAAATGTTTTACCTGTCAGTTTAATGGTTTAATCTTACATCGGGATATGACTGAGGCATTTGCTACGCGCACACACACACACACACACACACACACACACACACACACACACACACGTATATATATATATAGAACACAGTAGGTTAGGCGACATCCAGCAAGGGGGATACATTTTCGACTTTCTGCGTCAAGACCCCGCATGACGACTTAATCTGGACAGTTTGTACAGATACTGCTCCATGTAGCATCATGACACGGAACGAAATGGCTCACCAGACACAATCAGCGGCGAGTGCGCTCCCTGCCGTGGGATCTGTCTCTAAACTGCACATTTCCGCTCGTAATACCGTAGATGTAAGAGACTCGCTGATGTAAGTGAAATACCTCCCTTGTTCTTCCTGTGCTATCTTTACAAAGTGAGGGAAATATAACGATATTGTTTTTAAGCGATCCAAATATTCAGATTGAAATTGCAAAGTAATTCATAGGCTGTGTAGTGTATTTCAGTAAATTAAACTAAATGGTAGTATCGTTTCCTTTAAAAAAAATAATTGAATTAAATAAAATATGGCCGACGTACCGAGATAACTCCATCCTGAATATTTCAGATGAGTGAACTTGTTACCTGCCAGTCGATCTTCACTCAACAAAGATGACGCTCACCAGCCAGAAACCGCTTCAGTTCACCATCACCATCTTAAACCCGTTCCGAATCAACGCCGACAGAGATTATCCTTAAGTCACTCATAGTGATAACACTGATTTTAACCATATTACACAACAGCACGGAAACAGGCCAACTCAGCCATTCTAGTCCGTGCCGAACGCTTATTCTCACCTAGTCCCACTGACCTGCACCCAGCACATGACGCTCCATTCTTTTCCTGTCCATATACCTATCCAATTTTACTTTTGATGGCAATATTGAAGCTGCCTACACCACTTCTACTGGAAGCTCGTTCTACCCAGCTACCACTGAGAAAATAAATTCCCCCTCGTGTTACCTCTAATCTTTTGCCCCCTAACTCTCAACTCATGTCAACTTGTTTGCATCTCCCCTACTCTGAATGGAAAAAGCCTATCCACGTCAACCCTATCTATATCGCTCATAAATTTAAATACCTCTATCAAGTTACCCCTCAACCTTCTACGCTCCAAACAATGACCTAACTTGTTCAACCTTGCTCTGTAACTTAGGTGCTGAAGCCCAGGTAACATTCTAGTAAATCTTCTCTGAACTCTCTCTATTTTGTTGACATCCTTCCTATAATTCGATGAACAGAACGGTACACAATTCTCCAAATTTTGGCCTTGTGCAATTTTAACATTACATCCTAACTCCTATACTCAATGCTCTGATTTATAAAGGCCAGCATACCAAGATTTCTTCACCACCCTATCCACATGAGATTCCACCTTCAGGGAACTATGCACTATCGCTCCTAGATCACTCTGTTCTACTGCATTCTTCAATGCCCTACCATTTAACATGTATGTCCTATTTTGATTATTCCTACCAAAATGTAGCAACTCACACTTATCAACATTAACCTACATCTGCCATGTTTCACCCGACTCCTCGAACGGACCTAAATCTCACTGCAACCTTTGAAAATCTACTTCACTATCCACAACGCCACCTATCTTAGTATGATCTGCACTCTAACTAATCCCAATTAGCACCCCATCACTCAGATCATTAATGTATATGAAAAATAACTTTGGACACAGTACGGATCCATGGATGTACGAATGATAGGTGTATGGAGAGATATGATGGGAGTGGGCAGTTTAAATGATTTTGCACATAGATGGACCAAATGGCCTGTTTCTGTGCTATACCTTTCCATGGCGCTATGAATCTATGATCCAGAATGCTGAACCACTGCCCCTGCATCAGATCTACGGTCATACATTCAGCTACTTGTAACACCTGCTCAACAGGCAGGTATATGTCTAGTGGAAGACTCCTCCCGTCTTCGCAGGTGCTATGGAAAACAAGTTAATGCAGTGACGCACACGCAATATCAAACTCAGATCAGATACCGTTATAGAATATACTTTAAAGATTTTACTACAACTAAAAGGTTACTAACAATACAGTGTATACGAAGGAAAATAAAATAAAATAAAAGGTGCAAAAACTTATCAAAGTTCAGTCAGTTTACTGCACATCGTTGGAGCTCAATCATCGAACCACTCGACCCCTCGTCGCTTTCCGCCGACCTCCACGTCCTTGCACCAGGGTCCACCCTGTTGGTCGACCAAGCGGTGCAGCACTCGTCCACCTTCTTCGGCTTCCTGTTCCCGACTCCCCGAAAAGACCTCAAAAAACCCCAGCTCCCAAACCCACAAGACAAATAATATTTCCCCATTGGTTAACAAATGAGTACAGTTCCGATATCAGCAAGTCTAAAGCGAAACAACTGCGAGGGAAACCACTTATCTTACAAAGAAGCATTCCTACTCCTAACAAAACAACTAAGCCATTTTGATTAACATACAGTTAATTGTACATTCTCCCCCACTAGCAAATGTCACGCCCTCTTGACATTACCAGAGTTCCACAAGGCTTTTAGCAACACACAAAACCCAACCCAGGTGTAGAAAGCAGCGACATAACTACCCAGAGTAGCAGAAATCACACTCGGTTTTCTTGGCACCGCACATGTCAAACACTCCAGGGGGGCGCCTACTTCTCTGAGATCTCCGTACCCCTTCTGCCAACCCTTCCGCCTCAGACACCACAGGGGACACTACTGTGGGACCCCCACCTTCCCCCTCACTGGGCTCCCTCTTCACCTGAGGACCGTCTGGCTCGAATTCGGGTTCCACGCTCTCACCTCCCAACGCTGGCTGCCTCTCCGTCTGACCATCAACACCCTCCCTCCTCTCAGTATGGGAAAGGCCAGGAGCCTCCTCTTCTGATACTGGAGCACTAGCGAATGGGAACAGGGGCCACCCAAATAAATCGTCGTCTTCCGAATCATGATCCATTCCCGGGTTAAATACCGGTCCCGGCTCTTCGGCAGCGGGCATTTCACTCGCTCCGCTCCCTGGCAAAGTCCTTGTACTAGGCGGAATCTCGCACTCTGGCTCTATGTCCAACTGCTCCGTTTGACCCAGGGGTAGCAGGTGATTCCGATAGACTACTTTGACAGGCCCATTCCTCTCCTCGGGTTTCACCCGGTAAACTGGTAGTTTCGGCATCTGGCTCTCTATTACATAGTGGGTAGCCGCCCATCGATCTGCAAACTTGTGCTTACCGGGGAGTCCCAAGTTCCGTAACAGGACTCGGTCGCCCGGCAATAATTTAGCAAACTCCACCTTTTGATCAAATCTCCACTTATTTCTCTGATTTTGTTTCGTAGCCGCCGCCTCGGCCAACTCGTACGCCCTTTGCGGCTCCCTCCTTATATCGGACACATACTTTAGGTAGGTCTTCCCCGGTAATTCACCGGCTTCAGTCCCAAAACACAAGCCAATGGGCAACCTCGATTCCCGCCCGACCACAGATAGTAAGGCGAGTACCCTGTAGCATCATTGCGAGTGCAATTGTAACAATGAACCAATTGTCCAATATGTCGAATCCGCTTACTCTTCTGCCCAACCTCCAGCGTCCCGACAGGGTCCAGTTAAACCTTTCCGGCGGAGGATCACACTGTGGGTGATAAAGTTTAGTCCTGGATTTCTCACCCTCAAGCATTGTCAGTAATTCAGAGATAAGCCGGCACTCAAAGTCCCGCCCCTGATCACTATGGATCCACCGGGGAAGGCCATAATGAACAAAACACTTCTCCCATAACACCTTCGCCACTGTCGTCGCTTTCTGATCCTTAGTGGGAAATGCCTGAGCATAGCGAGTGTAATGATTGATAATAAATAAGACATTCGCGGTGTTGTTGTCAGGCTCAATCGACAGAAAATCCATACATACCAGGTCCAGAGTTCCCACACTCTGCAAGTGCGACAGTGGAGCCGCCGACGCTGGCAGTGTCTTCCTGCGGATGCAACGACTGCATTTCCTACAGTATTCTTCGAACTCCTCCCTCATCCGGTGCCAGTAGAACCGGTCTTTGAGTAACCTGTAGGTCTTCTCAACCCCCAAGAGTTCGGAATCATCATGCAAGGCCTCTAGAAGAGTCTGCCGATACTTCTCCGGCATGACCAGTTGTCAACGCCGGGGTTGGTCCGGAGGCGGCGTGACCCGGTACAAGACTTGGTTCTTCAACTTTAACCGAGGCCACTCCTTCAATAACTGAGTCACGAACGCGTGTTTCGCCTTCTCAGCTAATGCCACCTTCCCCTACTCTACCGCCCTCCACACAGTGCCAAGGCCCAGGTCATTTTGCTGAGCAGCTGCCACTTCCCCCGGAATCTGTTCCGGCAACTGTTTAGTCCGTAGTGGGTCAGGTTACAGTAAGCTAGGGTTATGGTGTTAGTAAATACCCCCAAATGGTCCACGGCTCGCTCCAGTCTTCCCCTTCCCTCGGCTTTCACAGTAATAGCAAACTGACACATAGCCTTCACTCCAGGAGCAGGGATGCTCTCCCGCTCCTCGCCTTTCTCCTGTTCCCCTGGCTCCCGAAGCGACAAAGCTTCCGCATCGACATTCCTGCTTCCTGGGCGGTACTTCAGGATGAAATCATATAACGACAAGGCCGCCAACTACCGATGTTCTGTAGCATCCGGTTTAGCCGATGTCAGAATATAAGTGAGAGGACTGTTATCCGTTCTCACCTCAAACTTGGTTCCGTACAGGTAATCGCTCAACTTGTCCACCACCGCCCAGTTCAACGCCAGGAACTCCAACTTGTGAGTGGGATAGTTTCTCTCAGATGGCGACAAGCTTCGGCTAACAAACGCCACCGGTCTCAATGCTTTGTCATGCTCCTGGTACAGAACAGCCCCGAGAACCTCTCGGCTGGCATCCGTGTGCAGCACACATGACGTCTGGGGATCGGCAAAAGCCAACACCAGGGCCTGGGTCAGCGTGCTTTTCAACGATTGGAATACCGCTTCACATCTACTATCCCATCTCGAGTCAAAAGATTCCGCCGGGCTCCAGTATCCTATAGCGTCTTGCCCCCGGTCCCCCTTCCTCTTCTTTCCCATCGGGGGATAGCCACACAACTGCTGAGTCAACGGGTGACATATTTTAGCGTATCCTTTCACGAACCGGCGTTAATACCCACAGAACCCCAAAAACGAGCGCAGAATGCTGACCTTCTGAGGTCTTCGCCAGGTGGTCACGGCCTCTGTCTTAGTTGAATCAGTAGCCACTCCCTCTCGCGAAATAATGTGGCCAACATAGCTGAACGACGACTTGCAGAACTGGCAGTTGTCCAGTAAAAGATTCAGCTTTTCGTCATTAAGGCGGCTTAATACCTTTAACAGCCTCTCCTCATGTTCCTCCAAAGTCGATCCAAACACTATCTAATCGTCCAGGTACACTAGCACGTCCAGCAGATTCATATCCCCAACAGTTCTCTCCATGAGCCTCTGGAAGTTGGCTGGGACTCCCGATATGCCTTGGGGCATTCGTTCGAACTGAAAAAAAAACCCAGCGGGTAGATAAAGGCCGTCTTCTCTTTATCGCCCTCACTCATCGGGATATGGTAAATCCCACTTCTTACGTCCAGCACACTGAAGGACTTCGCACACACTCAGGCAGGCCAACGCGTCCTCGACCCTTGGGACGGTATATTGATCAGGGACAGTTCGCCGTTTCAAAGTCCTATAGTCAACGCACATGCGCACCTTCCTATTCTTCTTCCCTGCCACCACTAGTAGGGACGCATAGGGACTTCGAGACTCAGCTGTGAATCCTGCTTCCTTTAACTTGCCAAGTGTTGCCGCACATCCTCAATGTCTGCTGAGGCCAGCCGCCGGGATCTTCCTCGGAACGGTGTGTCCTCCATCACCCGGAATGTGTGGCGAGTGCTTTTGGAGCAGCCTACATCAAACTCGCCCCGTGACAAAAAACAGCTTCCATCTTCAGCATCTTCTCCGCTATAATACGTTTCCACTCAGGGGACACAGGAGAATCCCAGAAGTTAAAAGCTTCAGCTCTCAGCTCACTTCGATGCTGCAACCCTGCCCCGTTCGGGGGACTCACCAGTGCGCTAGACATTACCGTCACTGGGAACAAATGTGCCAGTGGCATCCCTTTGTTAAAGGTGATTCCACTCTCCGTAGTGTTCCCCTTGGGGGGGCTCCCCCTTCTTCGAATACCGCTCACAGAGAGGGTCTCCAGAAAGTCTCCATCCCTTTCTCTTTACAAACTCCCAGGAGCCGTCGCACATCTGGGGAGTTAGTCCCCACCAGGAGGGCAGCACCACCTGTTTCCAACGGGTCCGGGCACACCAACACCAAAGTCTCAATAGCTTCGGACACTCCCACATTGCTCTCCGAGAACTCCAATCTCACTGATAGGTACCCTTCGTACCTCGCACACACCCCAAATCTGCAGGGCGTCAATGGGATTACGGGCAAATGTTTTAGACATTGGTTGTAGAACGACCGGTACAATAAGGTCACCTGCGATACATATCAAGAACGGCTGTTGCATAAACTCCCGCTATCCGTAGAGGCTCACTGGCATGGGGTCCTATCAGCCCATCCGGAATAAAGGCGGGGAACCTGGTGGTCCCGAGGCTGCTCTGTGGGAACGTGTTCCTCCAGAGGCTCCAGTCCGTTCTCTCACTGAGCATCTCCTAAGTTTCCGTTCTTAGTCGCAGGAGGACTTGCCCTCCGCGATACTCCTTGTCTCTCACAATCCCACCGAAAGCGTCCCTCTCCATAGCTATATCATACCCTCGGCCGCTTACAGTCCCGCCTGAAATGTCCCTCTTTCCCACAGTTAAGCAACACGCTGCCCGCCGCCCCTCCTCTTCTAGGACGGCCGCCGCTCCCAGTCCACAGTCCCAGCCCCCGGGAGTGTGTACTTTCCCAGTCTTTCCACTCTGGAGGGGGATCCCTGCTCCCTTGGCGTTTTTCAGTCCGCCACCCAGCCACCACTTCCTGTGTCGATGAGGATCGCTTCCGGCGGCCCGAGCCCCTTTTACGCCCCAACGCTCTCTCTTCCTCCCGATCCTCTCTAATCAGTTGCCCGAACGATGCCTGCTGGACAGTCCAAGCCACCTTGTCCTCCTCCAGAGAGCCACTGAATATCTGACTCTTCCTCACGCTTGCCACGTCAGGCGCCTTCACTACCCGCCGGCACTGCAACCCCGTAAGCATCCCCTCCATCCGAAATATGTACTCACAGAGCTTTTCCTCTCTCAATTGTTCCAGACGTTGAAACTCTTCTAAAAGCAGCCAGGGTTCCCTTGATAATCCAAACGCTCCCTCCAAATCTTATATACATTCCTCTACTGAAGCCGCAGGCTTTTCAGGTTTCAACTCCCCAACTGCCTTGACCGCCGCACCCCTCACACTTCTCACCAATCGCTATCTCGTCTCCTCATCGGATCATGGCCACTCCTTTATCATCAAAGACGTATGCTCGATCCAGGTCTTATAGCCCATCTCCCCGTCCGGAGTAGTCTTGGCTCCTGAGAACAACCACAACGTCATCCGTGGCCTATAAGCCATTCCCACCAGGGAATTAAGAATGGCCTCCAGCTCCAAGGCTTACTGGGGAGAGGATCCAAGTCACGCCTTCACCCTCTGACCCCGATTTACTAGTGATGGGCACCACCCCGGGGGCCAGCTCTAGCTCTAGCTCCTCTTGCGGTGTTTCATCATCCTCAGTCTCGGAGAAGGTGTGGCGTACCCACGGCCCAGCCTCCCCTGGAACACTGACAGTCGCTGGCAGATCCAACGTCATGATGTCGGCACTCGTACGAACCAACACCCAGCTAGACCCTACCTCTTTCTTACACTGTCTAGCTACAAGTTCCACCTGACCGATACCTTTTACCTAACTCAACCCCCGCACTAACGCCTCTCCCGTAACCCCAAAATCTACTCCACTCACCACGCACGCGTCATGCGACGGTACATTTTCTAAACCGCTTCAGCTCACTATCTCCGCACTACTGACTGCGCGATTCCACAGCCCCTGAAAATACAATCCCGTGTCGAGCACTCCATAAATGTAACACATGCTCAACAGGCTGGTATATGTCTAGTGAAAGAACTCCAGCCACTCTCTAAACCCTCCTCCCGTATACGCAAGTGCTGTGGAAAACAAGTTAATGCAGTGACACACACGCCATATCAAACTCACATCAGATACCGTTATAGAATGTACTTCAAAGATTTTATTACAACTAAAAAGTTACTAACAATACAGGATATATGAAGGAAAAGAAAGAAAATAAAAGGCGCCAAAACTTATCAGATTTCAGTCAGTTTACTACAAAGCGTTGGAGCTCAATCATCGAGCCACGCGACCTCTTGTCGCTTTGCGCCGATCTCCACGTCCTTGCACCACGGAACACCCCGGTGGTCGACCGAGCGGTGCAGCACACGTCCACCTTCTTCGCATTCCTGTTCCCGACTCCCCGAAAAGACTGCGAAAACCCCCGCTCCAAACCCACAAGACAAAACAAAATTTCCCCATTGTTTAACAAACTAATACAATCCCGTTATCTGCAATTCTAAAGCAAAACCACTGCGAGAGAAAGCACTTATCATAACAAAGCATTCCTACTCTTAACAAAACGAAGTAGCCATTTTGATTAACATACACAGTACATTGTACATACTCTAACTTTCCTTTCCTTCCTCCACAACCACACGGTATCGGGAGTAACCCCGAGATTACAACCCTTCAGGTCCTGCTCTTTAAGTTCTTCCCTAATTCTCTATATTCACAGAACAGGAAATCATCTCTTTTCTACCTGTGCAATGGTACCGACGTGAACCACCACCTCGGGCTGAATAAACGCTGACCTCATTCAGACATTTCTCCAGATGCTTGGAGACGTCCCTGACCCTGGCACCAGGGAGGGGACACTCCGCTTTATGATGGCGCTGATGATGCACAGCGATCACTTGTCGGTATCAGACAAAACCACGAACTACTTTATGAATCACACAATCTCAGCAAAACGAGCACTGCAATCAATAGACTGTGGCTTGCCATTCGGAGCTGAGTTTTCAGCCGCCTATACGAACTGTAATTTTTGCGGTGTAAACTGCAGTTTTGAAGCAGCGGGACGGTTGTGCGTGGCGCATACGGCCCAAATCGAGGCGACGGGGCCCGGGCCGGAGAGTGGAGAATGAGACAATGTTTGGCCGCTCCTGGAGCAGACTTGGAGGTGATTCGATGTGACAGAGCTGAGGCGTGACAAGCGGACGGAATGCAGAGTATTTCCTGACCTGGCCTTTACCCAGTGAGCCCCAGAGCCACTCTCAGCTCCTCGGCTTCTCCTTCATTCTGAGGAAAGCAAAGCCAAACCATCCAGTCCCACCTCATCACGGAAAGGCCACACGCCAGACAACATCCCAGTGAATCTGCTCTACACTGTCAGGGAGGTTCATTACTGCTACCATGGGATTAGCGGGGGGAGTGGGACCAGAGCAGTAGGTCGCAGATCACAGTGCAATCATGTTCTTCCTACAGTGTGTCGCCCAGAACTGCACACAGTACTCCAGCTGTGTGGGAAACCAAGTATTAGCAAGCTGGTGCCTGACACCTCTTTGTTTTTCTAAGATAGGGACATGTTCGGCACAACTCTAAGGGCCGAAGGGCTGTATTGTTCAGTAGGGTTTCTATATTTCTACGTTTCTATGATCTGCAACAATGGAAGTGAATGTCTTGATAAAAAAAAAAATTCTCATGCAGTATTATTCTGGAAACAGCAACTAAACATAATATTGCCATGGCCACGGTGTGGCGAGTGATGCATTGGGTAAGACCGTATTTCCAAGTACCAGGGTCACAATTACATTTAAATTCAAATAAAGAAAGGAAACAGTAAAGCGGAGATTTCAATTGATCAGTACCAGTTGAGCTGCTTAGCAGAATATTTGTCCGGGTCGGGCCACTGTCAGAGTTGCCGCCAGGATGCCAAAACATGTATGCAGGCCCGAGTTGAAAATCAGATTTCCAATCAGACCGCTACTCGACCGCAAAGTCCAGCTGCGAAGATTCTATTTCGTATCTTCCAGGCTACGCACGGTGTCTAAAACTGGAATCTCAGTTCGATCTGGAATAAGAGCAGGGTGCCCTCCGACCTGTCCGCCATGCGGGGTGAATTACAATCCACTCGCCAAATCAAGGGAATCTATTACAGTCCAAATTATTTTTAAAAGTTCCCAAGTTCAGGAAAAGGAGTAAAACAGATTTTGCTAATTCTACGTGACGTCGTGTAAATGCCTTATGTTAACGCATTACACTTGGTGAATTCCGAAATGAATTATATTAATAATGACAACATTAGATATTTTAAAAGAGTTTATCCGTTTAAATATTTTGGCACGTTTTTTTCGCCAGATCGGCAGAGGTATTTAAAGTCAAAATTGAGTTTTTCTTAACTCTCGAGATAGCAAATGTTTCTCAGGATATCTGGGGCAGCGATTCATGTCATCGCATTTACTGTGAGCTGCCTGCCTCTGACCGCCACGCCTCGAGGTACCACCGAGGCTTCCCAGATTTGTGCTGGCGCAGAGCAAAGGGATTAATCGTTGGAGCGGGATCCGTTCCAACAATGAGCGGTGGGATCTGTCTGGTGATCAGCATCAAAGAATCCGCTGTAAAAATAAAACCGCAGAAAAGAAATCTAAATCAAATCGAATCATGCCTAATTCCAAAGTTCAACATAGTTTGTAACTATTTAGGTAGAGAGGAATAAATTCCTAAATGGGAAGAATAATGTAATAGTACAGGAATTATATCCCCTTCCGAATGTCACGATGAGAATCAGAAATAATCAGTGGTGGGGAAATGATGGAGACGCTGTTCGAGGACAACATCCTTTTTACCAACAAATTAGGGACAGACAGAAAAAAAATCACCAAAGTGGAGGAAGGATATTTAAATGGAGATTAAAAAATGTAATGATCATTTGGGGTTGAAACGAGTACTGCAAAATATAGTCACCGTCTTGATCTAATAATTAAAATCAGGCTTGGCCTCTGGAGGCCTTCGGTGAAGTCAGAGATCGCGGGGCTATTAGCAGTGCTGAATTTAAAAAAAAAACATATGCGAGCGCTTTCGAAGCTGCTTTTTGAGTTTGAGATCCGTTGGGTAATTAGCCAATTGGCAAGGACCAATAAAAAACAAGTAGTTTTAAGCGGAGTCCCTCTTCTGTGAGAAGCCCAATGGAGGAGTCTGAGGTCTGAAGCTTTGGTAGGAGATCCTTTCGCAAGCAGGTACGGGTGAGTAGTAGGTAAGAGCGGGTAAGGAGATTTTTATTGTAGTTAACTATAAAAAGACCTCATAACAACTGATTAAATAAATGAGATATTCAGGACCAGTTGATATCTTGTTGCTTTATGACTAGGGAATTGGTGGACCCCGTTGTGCTTCCTGTTGACCGTATTTGCAGCAAGTGTTGGCTGCTTAAGGCGCTCAGGTCCAAGCTGATGACCTGTAACCCGAGGCTCAAGCAATGTGTTAAAGAAGTGTGGAGAAGAATTACCCACGCACTATGTTTCAGGGGGCAGTCGCACGTAAAGTCTGAATAGCTTGAATTCGGCTGTGGCCATGGACAAGAGGGTTTGTCTGTGAGTGGGGCGAGTAAAGAATCCCAGTTTAGTGCTGGAGGACCATCAGTCCTTGAGTTCTGCCAGCAGCTCTGAGATGGCTGCTCACTGTGAGGATGAGATAAGTGAGGGAGCGTTAGAAAGGTTTGAGCAAACAAACTGTGTCACCTTGGCTCACAAGTTATTCTGCGGGCGGTGGGACGAGTGCAAGAGGGGAAATTTTGATGTAATTGGGAATAATATCGGCAGAGAATAGACAGAATCTGTGCAGTAGGGTTGGAGCGCCCTGGAAACGGTGTTGTCTGCCTTGCGTCCTGATTTGAGTCATATTCTCTGACATCCAGATAAGTTTGCTGTGTTGGGGGTGGGGAGGTTGATGAAAGATCCATGAGGTGATCCACATTGCTACCGGTGGTAGATAAGAGGTTCTGCTGAGGGAATTTCAGGAGTTAGGGACTGGACTAAAAAAAATACGAATCGATTAGTTTATAATATGGGGATTGTGACTTGAGCCATGAGAAAATTAGGACAGGGTTAGCAAGAACAGGGCATTATGAGTCTGGAGGAACGGTGTTTGAATTTGTGGGTCACTGGCACCAGCATTGGGAAGGGAAGAAGCTGTTCTAATGAGATGGGCTACAGGGCAAACTATACTGCGACGTGGGTCCTGGCGGAAGTAAAAGTAAAATCCATAGAAGGTATACCATGGCATCAGAAGATGTAGAAACTTTGAATGTAAAGTTAAGGAACTGTAAGCGTGAAAAGAATGTCCTGATATTAAATGTGTAAACATACAAACTGCAGTCAGGATTAAATTTACAAATCAGGACGGAAGATAGAAAAGTGCAATCCTATGATAGTCATGGGATTTTTCAATATTCAGGACAAAGGTAAACTCTTTTTGTCTTGCTGGAGTTGTACAATATGGTTTTTGAGCAACTTGTTGACAAGCCCACTAAGGGAAAGTAAAGTCTGGATTAGGCGATATGTAATCAATTAGTTTTCAAAAGGAAACTAAAGGCAAAGGGACCCTTAGAAAACAGTGGTCAAAATGTGTCAGTATTTGCATTGCAGTGATTCAGAACATATATGCTCTGTCCATCCCACAGAACAAGAAACATTCTCAAAGGAGCAAAAGGCAATAAGAGATGTCAAAGAAAATATAATAGCAAAAGAGAGGATTTACAACATAGAAAAAATGGGAAGCTAGGAGTTTTGGAAGATTTTAAAAAGCAGTCAAAGGCAACTAAAAAGCAACTGGATGAAATGTGAAGGTATGCTAGACTGAAATAACAAATCTTTAAAAGGTCTTCTTTTTTAGTTAAACATATAAATGGATATAAATTAAAAATGACATGGATGGACATTGGACCTCTGATAAATGGACTGGAAAAAGAGTATTGAGGACGAAGAAATGGTAAAGGGACTGAATTCGTATTTTGTGTTAGTCTTTAGTGTGGAAGACTCCAGTAACATCCCACAATGGAAGAAAGTCAAGGGTCAGAGTTTTTAATCAATCATAAGGATAAGTTTCTTCGGAAGATGAAAATTTTAAGTTAGATATGTCAGATAGACTGTACTCCAGAGTTCACGAAAAGGTAGCTGAAGAGATTGAGGAGGTACTAGAAGTGATCTATTCAGAATCACTATAGTTTGGAATAGTTTTCGAGTTCAGGAAAATCATGAATTCCACTCTGCTCTTTAAGAGTGGAATTCTTAAAGAGCAGCTAACGGAAATGTAAGGAGAAATGAATAATGAGTTTAAGACTTACATGCGTGAAACATTCGCAGGTGGACTGTTTCGAAATTGTTATATGGTTATATGGGCATTTTTGGTTTATCAACGGCTTTTGATTCTATTATTGACAGTAAGGTTTCGCAGGCACACACTCATCCACACATGCTTTAATGAAGTCTGTAATAACTGTGGCGTGCCCATTGAGACGCGAAGATGAATCTCTGAATACAATCCTTTCACAGATTCAAAGAGGTCCTGCAAGCGCCCCTGCAACTCCCTTGTCAATACATTTTCAATCCTCAGTACTGATACTGCAGACGTCAGTATCTGCCTATATTTAGGGAGTAGAACTACAGCCAGACTTTCCAGTGTGGTAAAAGTGGAAGATCTGGAAGATATTTTTCTGCTTGAGTTAAATCCTGTTGATAAATGTTCAATCAGGCCGGAATGGGAGCTTTGCACAATGAACTGCTGAAATGGAAGCGATTCCGAGGCCTCTCCCGTCGCACGGAAAGAAGTGCATGTGTGAAAAGCGCCGGTGCAACAACAGTCAACGAACAACTTCGAGGTGACCATTTGAAATATCCTGTGCTCGGACAACCCAATGTCAAATCGCTCTGTCGCATTGGTTTCTTGTTTGTTTCCCAGTTAGTATCCCCGTCGGTCACGGGGAAGACGGAGGATAATTTCCCCGACAGGAAATGGTTTTGCTGTTTCCATAAATGTAATTGCAACTCGGATTTTCGAAGTAAATTGAAAAGGTTTAAAGAGGTTAAATCAGAGTTTGGCGTTCAAGTGATCGGTTCTTTTGGGATGTGGAAATGTCGATCTGCAGTGAACCCGGGAAGGGAGAGTCACCCGATAGGAATGGACTTTGTGTTCAGCTTCGTGAAATCTCCCCTCAGCGACTCTATCTCAGAGCCATTCGGCGTAACACGCGGTGACAGAGAAAAACTTTTTCCGGAAATATTTGCTTCTGCCGCCTCTGCCACATTTTAAATGTAAAACAAAGGATGTTGTTACGCTCGATTTAAGGTTTCCAGTTGAAAGAGACAGAAAGGAGAGGGCGAGTGGAATCGGTGCCTTCACCCAGCTCAGGCCACCCTGCAGAGACTCCATGAGACTCCTGCCGTCTAACTACGAGGTCGGAGCTGTGCAAGGTCATCGACCTGAAACGTGAACTCTGTATCTCCCTCCACAGACGCTGCTCATCCTGCCGAGTATTTCCGGCAGTTGTAGCTCAGGAACAGTCATGTTTCGATGACCTCGGGATCGGTGCTGTCCTCATCCGTCCCGGGATACAGTGATTACGTCCCAAGTAAAATGTCCTTCTTTGAGGATTGTGTACTTGTGGCCGAATGTTTTATCAATGCACTGGGAATCTTATTGGTATTTTCGCTTTTAATTCTGACAAGTATGCGGTTCCAGCGTTTTCTGTTTTATATTATCGGCTACCCCCTGATGCAAACCATGCAAAACAGATTGTAAAAAAGCCGGGTCACAGCATCGATTACCATTCAGCATTTTCCAACACCGGAATGGACCAATTATGGCGGACTTCTTCAATTTGTCTCCGTGACGCAGTCGGTGAGCGCGTTTGGCTGTGAACTGAAATGTTGTTGGTGGAGCCCACCCGGGGACGCTCGTGATCCAGTAGTTTTTGCTGCGCGTTGTCTTTCAAGCTGGGAAACGCTCCGCTGTCCGGAGACCGGCGTTTCCTGCTACAGTGCCAGCACGTTCTGTGGGAATTAATATTGTTTTTGTCAGTTACCGACATACAGTGAAATGCTGCTCTTTCACACTGTTCTTAGTGATCATATCATTACACAGTGCATTGAGAGAGAACGATATAAAACAATAACAGAATGCAGAATAAAATTTAACAGCAATAGAGAAAGGACAGTGCAGATAAATAATTAAGTGTAGCATCATAACAGGGTGGATTGCGAGATCAAGTGACTTTCTTATCCTACTCGGAACCATCTGGATACCAGACCCAAACAGCTCCCTTCTACCACCATTCACTTCTGTCTGGCGGAACTTGTCCCCACTCAATAATTTCTCCTTCGACTCCCCCCATTTCCTACAAATAAAAGTGGTAGCCACAGACATTGGCATTGGTCCGAGCTCTAACTGTTTGTTTGTTTGTCGGCTACTTGGGAAAGTCTATCTTGCAAGCCTACATTGGTATCTATCCCTAACATTTCCTGCACAACGTAAACGACTGCATTGCTGCTGTTTCCTGCTGAGCTCATCCACTTAATTAACTTTGCCTCCAACTTCCACCCTGCACAAATTTTTACCTGGTCCATATCTGACACCACCCTCCCTTTTCTCGATCTCTCTGTCTCTATCTCTAAAGACAGTGATGTCTATTATGACCACGTCGTTTCTCACAGTTACCTGAAATATAACTCTTCCCACCTCGTTACTTGTAGAAATGACGCTTTCTACCCTCAATTCCTCCGTCTTCGCCGCATCTGCTCGCACGGTAAGGCGTTTCATTCAAAAACAAAGGGGATATCGTGTTTTTTTTTCAAACAAACTGGTCTCTCATTCTCCACCATCAAAGCTGTCCTCAACATAATCTCTTTCATTTTGCTCACGTCTGCCCACACCGCATCCTCACGCCCTCCAGCAAGGATAGGGTTGGTATTGTCCTCACCTACCTACACCCAGTCTCCGCCTCCAGCTCTGTAACTTCCGTCATCTCCGGCGGGATCCCACCACCAATCACATCTTCCCCTCCCCCTCTACTTTCTTCAGGGATTACTCCGTATGTGAACCCCATGTGCGTTCGTCCCTCCCACCGCCCTTTCTCGTAGCACTTACCCTTGTGAGTGCAACAAGTGCGACACCTACTTCTACACATCCACCCTCATTACCATTCAGGGACCCAAGCAATCCCTCCAAAAGGCGACACTTCACCTGTGAGTATTTTACAGTCATCTACTGTATCCAGTCCTCCCGGTGTGGCCTCAGAATATCGCTGAGACCTGACACAGATTAGGAGTCCATTTCACCGAGCATCTACACTCAGTCCACCAGTAAAAGCGACATCGTCCAATCGCCTCCTACTTTAATTCCACTTCCTATTCCAGTTCCAACATTGTAGCCGGTGGCCAAAGGCCTAATGTACTGTCCGCTGAGGCCACACTCTGGGTGGAAAAGCAACACATTATATTTCGTTTGGGTGGCCTCCCTTTGGTGGTCCTACCCCTTTTCTTTCTTCCATGGCCTTCAGTCGTCTCCTATTAGATTCCCTGTTCTCCAGCTCAGTATCCCTTTCACCAATCAGCATTTCAAGTCTTTAATTCATTAGCGGCTCCCCCCACCCCCGCCTGTTTGGCCTATCACCTCGTGTTTCTTCCTCCCCTCCCCTCACCGTCTAACTCTGATCCCTCATCGGTTTTTTCTCCAGTCCGGATGAAGGGACTCGGCCCGAAACGTCGACTGTTTTTTTATACAGATGCTGCGTGACCTGCTGAGTTGCTCCAATATTGTCTCTCCCACTTGAAATTACATCATCTGCTGTTTTATCTTTGTGCTCCACACTAACATATTCATGTGCCGATCTGAGAACATCGTACACCTTTCCGTCTCTGAACCTGGCAGCCAGTTCCAAGCACCCAATCTGTTCCGTCCAAAAAACGTGACCCGCACATCTTCTTTAAACTCTCTCCCACTCCGACCATAAATTCACTCCCTCCAGAATACTGCACCGGTAAACCAATTCTGGCTATCTGCACAACCTATGTCTCTCAGAATTTTCGACATCACAATTTGGTCAAGTTTACTTGCAGGCTCCGATATTCCACTGAAGGCAAACAAACTCAAACAATTTAATCAGGCAACGCTTTGCAAATCGTGCCGATCCCTCCTGTAAAGTGCCCATTCTTGTAGAGTCTGGAATAGAGTCAGAACGGGATTTAACAGGAAAATCCTGGGAGGTTAATTCCATCTCTGGTCCACGACACATTGAATGATACTTAATGAATCAACCTTACACTTACAGCGTGAGTGGATTAGGGTCACTTGGCCCTTGGAGTACTGTGTAGCTCGTGTCTATGTAAGAGGTTTATTTCTTATGTAGCCTAAAACTGTACAACCTGCGATGGCCGGGAATCGAACCCGGGTCTACTGCTTGGAAGGCAGCTATGCTCACCACTATACCACCATCACTCAATGACGATGCAAAAGATTTGAGTAGTCAGGCGTCTCCATTAGTTCCCTGTGACTCCTTCACTCTCCAACTGTTTGCTGCCATAGCATTCCTCACCCTGCTGCAGGTCCTATTTCGGTAAATTAATGTCGCCATCCAGAACAAACCGGAGATATACAACCCGGGGCGAGCATACTCCAGGAATCAGACTGAGTTTGAACCGCGTCGAAGAACTACAAATGTACTAATGGGGTCCTTCCTCACGCATCGCCAAATGGATAAACAAACTATGTTTATAATTGTCCTTTCAAACCACACGCTGATGGGAGCCCTTCCCTTGGACAGACCTTGAACAGAGTAATGACTGAGACGCTAAAGAATCCTGACACTCCTCCTGTCACACAGTGAGAAGGGGATGAATAAAAAGCGCCAGATCCGCACTTAACAAGCAGTCGTCAGGGTGACTCTGTGAGATCTCCGGTCCCCTGAAATCCCTGTGACAGATTCCATATACACAATAGACAATAGGTGCAGGAGTTGGCCATTCGGCCCTTCGAGCCAGCACCGCCATTCAATGTACTCATAGCTGATCATCAGTAGCGCATTCCTGCCTTCTCCCTATATTCCTTGACTCTGCGATATTTAAGAGCTCTATCTAACTCTTTCTTTAAAGCATCCAGAGAATTGGCCACCACTGCCTTCTGAGGCAGAATATTCCATAGTTCCACAACGCTCTGGCTGAAAAAAGTTGTTTTTTTTTCCTGAACTCCGTTCTAAATGGCGTACCCTTTATTCTTGAACTGTGGCATCTGGTTCTCGACTCCCCCAGCATCGGATACATGTTTTCTGCTTCTAGCGTGTCCAATACCTTAATAATCATATGTTTCAATCAGATCCCCTCTCATTCTTCCAAATTCCAGTGCATACAAGCCCAGTCGCTCCAATCTTTCAAAATATGACAGTCCCGCCATCCCGGGAATTAACCGTGAACCTACACTGCACTCCCTCAATAGCAAGAATGGCCTTCCTCAAATTTGGAGACCAAACCTGATACTCCAGGTGTGGTCTCACCAGGGCCCTGTACAACTGCAGAAGGACCAGTTTGCTCCTATATTCAACTCCTCTTGTTATGAAGGCCAACATGCCGTTAGCTTTCTTCACTGCTTGCTGTACCTGCATGCTTACTTTCAGTGATTTATGTAGAAGTACACCTAGATCTCGCTGTACTTCTCCTTTTCCTAACTTGACACCAGATAGTAATCTGCCTTCCTGCTCTTGCCACCTAAGTGGATAACCTTACATTTCTACCAGATTAAACTGCATCTGCCCACTGAACCAAACTGTCCAAGTCAATCTGCATTCGCTTAACATCCTCCTCATATTTCATACTGCCCCCCAGCTTTGTTTCATCTGCAAATTTGCTAATGTTACTTTTAATCTCTTCATCAAATCATTAATATATATTGTAAACAGCTGCGGTCCCAGCACCGAGCCTTTCGGTACCCCGCAATATCTTTTTATATTCCTCGTTAGATTAATGGTCAGTATCCCCGCCCGCCACGTGGGGGACCGGAGTTCAATTCCCCGATGGGGAGACCGTTTCCTGCTTCAAATACTAACTGGATGCATAAGGGCAATTCTGAGCTAAAAGGAAAAAAAAATGTTGTTGAAGAGATCATTGAGACTGTGGAACAAGTCTGCATTGAGCCTGGAACGGAGAGTTTTCCGAGAACATGGGACGTTGGGTTCAACCTCTTTCCCCGGATATTCCTTCAGCGAGTCTGTATCGAAGCGCCGATCGGAGTTAGACTCAGTGACCGAAACCATCACTCTGAACACATTAAACCAGGACCATTGCTGTGAGTTATCAACCGCACGTCTCCTTCAGTGTGGCTGCGTGACTGTGTGGAGAAGACAGGCAAGTGGACACCTGAAACACTTTGCAGAAAACAATCCAAGTGGACCTATATTTAATTCCGGGTGTATAGACATCCCGCCCCTCCTGCAGGCCCCCAAACCTCCGCTCACAATCTACTCAAGTGAATTGGGGGAAGGTCTTGCTGAGCTTTGCTCAGTGGTGACATTTGAACGCTTGCGCACTGAAGCTCCACCTTTAAACCCGACAGTATTGACAGTATGCAGCTGAAGACATGCAGTCCCATTCTCTCGCCCATCGGCAAGAGTCTTTAAAGCAGCCCGAAATAGGGAATACCCGGACCCGAAGCGATAAGTTGAGGTGGTGAAACGGAGAAATCCGGGGGACTCCTCGGCCTGGCAATGTTCTGGCTGTGTTCTGAAAGGCGACCGGTCACGGGGGGAGAGAGAGACAACCGGAGAGTGTCGGGCCGTCAGTGAGAGTGTCTGAGCAATGGTTAGGAGTAGGCGACATGTGCTGATTTAAAACAACAGGAAAAAAAATGTCTGTACGCTTTGCGAGAAACGAAGGTTCGGGGTGTTATTTCAGGTTTGTGTGTGTGTGTGTGTGTGTGTGTGTGTGTGTGTTCAGGATAGTCGGACAACCTGAGAGGGGATAAAGTAGCTTTGTCTAAGAGTTCACAGACTTGGTGAGAAGGGGAAGTGCTTCTTTGTTCCCTGGTGCAGTTTTGGTAAATGGCTACCGTTAAAAGTCTATTAAGGCTGCATTAGGTATTCTTTCAGACGGTATGACAGAATAGTTATCAGCATCATCAGGTGCCATGCCCAGTTTGAGCTTTGACCCGCCTTGGCCCACACGCTCTTGTTTCCGGTCAAGTGGATGACAGAATAACTAATTTAAAACAGTGATACATAGGTTCTCGATTACCCAGGTCATCGAAGGGTATGGGGAGAAGGTAATGGAGTGGGGATGAC
The DNA here is from genome assembly GCF_030144855.1 of Hypanus sabinus. Lineage (NCBI taxonomy): Eukaryota > Metazoa > Chordata > Chondrichthyes > Myliobatiformes > Dasyatidae > Hypanus > Hypanus sabinus. Next base: position 13,304,240 of record NC_082736.1, read on the forward strand.
TGGAAGACTAGGATCTGCCAATGGTTAAATGGAAGAGCTGTCTCGATGGGCTGAATGGCCTATTTCTGCTCCTATATCTTATTGACTTATGGTTTATAAGTACATGGAGCCAGTAAAAAAACAGAAATCACAAGCCCAGACTCTCCTCATCAGACAATCAGTCCACTGCCAGTATTGGCCTGTAAACATTCACTGGACTGATTCCGATACATTGAGATTTTTCCTTGAATAAAGAGACCAAGTCTGTATAAATGGGTTCCCCCGCTTTATATACGGTGTATAAGAAGATGAGAGACATTGATGGTGTGGATCGTCAGAGGCGATTTCCAAGGGCTGAAATAGTTAACATGAGAAGGCACAGATTTAAGGTGCTTGGAAGTAGATACAGAAGAGATGTTAGGGGTAAGTTTCTTATGCATTGAGTGATGAGTGCATGGAGTGGGCTGCCGGTGACGGTGGTGGAGGCGAATACGATAGGTTATTTTAAGAGTCTCCTGGTTAGTTAAATGGAGCTAAAAATATCTAGAGGGCTATGCGTATCCCTAGGTATTTTTCAAAATAGCTACATGCTTGGCACAGCATTGTGGGCCGAAGCTGTATTCTGTATTCTGTTGTAGGATTTCAGTATTTCTATAAGGGAAGTATAAGTTCTCAACATTTGTTTCCTGTTCCCCATCAGGAAAATGCCATGTTCTCTCCACTTGTAGCTGAAAACAGGATTAGGAACAGCCCAGTCTACCCACGATTCCTCTGCTGACACTGATGTCAGGTGAAACTGCACTCTGGGCCGCCATGACAGGCGTAGCCGATTGCACGACGCTGTTACAGCTCGGGGCATCGGAGTTCAGCATTCAGCCCCTGCAACTTCTTTAACAATTCTCTGTGTGTTCTCCCTGTGGATTCCCTCAGTTTTCTTCGGGTCCTCCTGTTTCTTACCACAGTGCAAAAATGTTCCGGGAAGGTCAACTCACGATTATAAACCACCCTGTGATTAGGCTAGGGTTAAGTCGGCATTGCCAGGTTTTGCTGGGCTGTGTGGCTCAAAGGGTCTATTTTGTTCTGTATATCTAAATAAATCTTGCAAAAACTACAATCCATGTTGTCCAATTTTCCCTATACTAATCCAGACAACATGTTGGGAAATCACTTCTGCACCCTTTCCACAGTCCCCACGTCCTTGCCGTGATGCAGCAAACAGAACTGTACACACGGCTCGAAATGTGGACTAACCCAGTGTTTGGACAGCTGTAACAACTCATCCCATGGTTTGAATTCAATGCCCTGACTGATGAAGGCAATTGTACCACACATCTATAACAGTTAATTTCCTTTCAATGCCACATGCAGGATGTTATGGATGAATACGTCAAGATTCCTTAGTGTATCAGTGCTGCTATTTACTGTGTACTTTCCTGTAAAACTCGTCACACTTGTCTAGATTAAACTCCATCCCCCATTTCTCCATTCGTGTTCCCAACTGCTTGGTATCCAGTTCTGTCCGTTTGAAAACCCTCCTTACCACCCACAACTGTGTCATCAGCGATTTGATCAGCCCATCGGTATTTTAATCTAATCAGACAGAGGTCTCATCACTGACAACTGTGGACACACTGGTTACATATCTACAGTCAAAATCATTCTCGATTCAATTAGCCCAAATGTCACTACACAATACACACCATTCAGACACGCCCACACAGAGACTCGTGGAAAGTTACATATTTATCACAGAATAGTGTTTGATTGACTGGTCCGGACTTGTTGCTCTGGATGTTCTGCTGCAAATGCCTGAAGATTAGTTCAATGTAACCCGTGACATTGACTGTGGTATCAATTAAAATGAAAAACAGATTTAATCAACAAATTCAACTGCTAGAATGAATCTCAAAGACAGTATGCATTGTCACACTGCAAGAGAGATTGGAAGATGCAGTCTGAACCCTACATTCTTACAATGTACCAGAGACTGACAGGTACACAATGAACCCCACACTCTCACACTGTATCAGAGACTGACAGGTATAGAATGAACCCACACTTTCACACTGTACCAGAAACTGACAGGTATAGAATGCAGCCCACACTCGCATACTGTACCAGGGACTGACAGGTACAGAATGAACCACACACTCTCACACTGTACCAAAAACTGTCAGGTGCCGGTAAGCGAAGTGTCGTAACTTAACCCAGTGACCCAAAGGCTCTATCAGCGGCACTTACAATGTCTGTGGAAAGTCTGAGCAGCAGGTGATTTTCATTCAGAGTATCTGCTCTGTGTATCTGTCACAGCAATGACAACGCCTGGAAACATCCATGATAACATCCCTGGTAACATTTTCTCTTGCTCGTCATGTTTTTTTTTTCTGCAAAATAAAGCGTTATATGTCTGCACAGAAAGTGCTCTGCTTCAGTCCTGACTACTTTGCCCTCTACCATCTGAGATCCTACATTCTCTGTAGCAACCATCTTGTTTTAAACGTATTTTTAAATACTTTTGAATTTTCTTAATCTTAGTCATGACATTTCATATTCCATTCTGGTATTTATAATTCCTTTTCTAGGAACATAGAACAGTACAGTCCAACAGTGGAAAAGTTATTTGGCCCATGATATTGTCAGACCCATGATTCCAATTTGTTCAACATGACCTCTTGTTTATCATCCATATCCCTCAATTCTGTTCATGTGCATTTCTACCTAAACACCTCTTAAATTCCACCAGACTATCTGCTTCTATAACTACCTATGGAAATCCATTCCAAGCACTTAACGCTCCCGGTAATTAAAAAAAAGAAGTAACTCCTCTCCATATGGACTTAACATTTCCCCCTCTAACCTTAAAAGCATATCCACAGATCTTTTGGTATTCGAAATTTCTACCGTTGGAATAAGATTCTGACTCTGTACCCTATCCATGTTTCTACAAATTAAAATAACCCTATCAGATCTCACCTCAGTCTCTGAGGTCCTAATAAGATCACAAGTTTGTCCAACCTTTCCTTTGAGCTGCTCAACTCGAATCCATGGGATATTCTACTGAAATATCTGCATCTTTTCCAGAGTGTCCACCCTTGCTGTAATGGCATGGCCAGAACTGTACACGAGACTTCAAGTATTGCCTACTTCAAACTTCATGTAGCTGCAGTGTGACTTCCTTACTCCGGTAACGAATAGTCCAACAAACGAAAGCCAGCATTCAATGCGCTTTATACAGTTGCACAGCCAATTTCAGATGTCTGATGGTCTGCCCAAAACTTCACTCAAAACCTCCCTGGACACTCTCAGCGACATCAAGGCTCAATTGGCCTGAAAACACCATAAAATATAAATCATCAGTTGCAGTGCTGGCAGAATCACATTTGAAATTAGAGGAAGTAATCGAGGTAGTTCTGTGACTGCCTGAAGGACGTTGCCATTTGTTGTCTTGTTCACTGGCACCATTTTCTTCAGGAGGTTGATAGTTTCACAATTTGTAAGGGTGTCAAAAATTCCAGGGAGAAGGCAGGAGAAAGGTGTTCAGGGGGATAATCAATCAGCCGTGATGGCATTGAGGAGCAGACTCAATGTACCAAATGGCCTAATTCTGTGCCTATGTCTTGTACTCTTGTGGAAACAAGGCGTTTGGCCAAATGTTCATGCTGACTGTGTTGCCCAGAGGGAGAGTGAAATTACTGTCAAATGCTGCCCATATGCCCACTTCTGTGATTCAGAAGCTCATTCTAAATTCCAAATATGCACAAATCATTGTGTGAAGAAACTGCCCCTTATTCAATTTTAACTCTCTTGCTTCCCCTATTAATGTTCTGTGCTGTTGATTTCAAACCTCGTCCCTGGGAAAATACTTTTTTTTTAAAATTCTGTCGTTTACTTGCCTGTCCTTACTACATATCTCAGGCAGATGACCCTTCAATCTCCTACATTCCAGGGAATAAAATATTTGTCTAAAGAACCCTTCGTACGATCTCCACCCTCTGGTTCTAGCCAAAATCCGAGTAGATCATTTCTTCACAGTTTCTAGTTTCGTAACATCTTTCCTATAACAGGGTGAAAATGCTGTACACAGTCATCAAATACACACGATAATCTGTAGATGCTGGAAACACAGAGCAACATACATAGCATGCTGGAGGGACTTGCCTGGTCATGTAGCATCCGTGGAGAGGTATGCACGGTTGACGTTCCAGACCAAATCCCTTCACCAGAACTCGTAATGAAGCGGGATAAAACCATAATGAACTGGTTGGAGAGGGGATGGAGTGCAAGGTGGAAGGTGATAGTTGAAGCAAGTGGAATTGAAAGTGAGAAACCGGAAAGTGTTACGTGGACATGATAAACGGAACAAAGAAGAAAAAGCCATGAGCTCCAGATATGCCTGTCTTTTTATTGTCTACATACATCTGTCCAAGATCCAAGACTTCACTTGTATAGAACTCCAACTCTTTCTGTGTCACACTATAGTCCATATTGTTGCTGCTCCATGCACCCAGGCTGTGCTGGTCAATTTCATCAATTTTGCCTTCAGATCCACTTGAATATTTCCAACACCTCTCTCCAATTTCACAATATCTCTATCTCTATCTCGGGAGACAAACAGTCTATGAATACCTTTTATAACGTATTGACTCACAGCTGCCGTGTCTATACCTCGTCCCACCCTGGGTCATGTAAAGATGCCATTCTTTTCTTTGTATCTGCCATATCTCTTCCCAGGATGAGGTTTTCTATTCTGGAGCATCAACTGTGTCCTCCATCTTCAAAGAGCAAGGTTTCGATCCCTCTCTCATTGCTTCTACCCTCACCCTCATACATCCCCTCCATTCTTCAGACATTCCCCCTTGCCCCATCTTCTTGCTGTCAGGGTTACAGTCCCCTCGTCCTTATCAACCATCCATGAGAGTCCATATCCAGTATATCATTCTATGTAAAGTCCACCATTCACAAAGGGATCCTACCAATAAACAGATCCTTCCCCCATCCCATTCTCCGATTTCAGCAGGGATAACTCTCTCCGTGATTCCCGTGTCCATTAATTTCTCCCCACTGATCTCACTGCTGGCACTTCACCTTGTAATCGGGACACATGCTGCACTGCCCCTGCACCATCACTCGGGATCCCGGAATCATTCCAGAAGAAGCAAAGCTTCTCCTACAAGCCTGTTGAGGTCATTAAGTGCATCCGATGCTCACTGTGTCGAAGCCCACAGAATAGTGCTACTTCAACTTCAAATTGCATTGAATTACTCAATTCAACTCTGAGTTATTCCCATGTCTCCCAATTATCATTTTGTCTCAGTATTTGAATATGACGTGCAGGCTGCCTTCACGAGAGTGGATCCAAGGAAAAGATCCGGTCTAGATCAGACCTTGCTGAGAACTGAACATCTGTGCTGGATATCTTCAGCCACTGGATCTGGAAGTGTGTGGAACCCACCTACTTGAAGGAAGTTTCAATCATATCGGTGCCCAGCAGGAGCGTGAAAACCTGTGTAAATGACTATTGCCCGGTGGCGCTTACGTCCACGGTGATTAAGTGTTTTGAGATGCTGTTGAAGCATATCAGCTCTTGTCTGAATGGTGACTTTCATCATCTCCAACTCACCTATCAAAGCAACAGCAAATGCTGTCTCATTGGCTCTTTGCACAACTCTGGAACATCTGGACAGCAAAGATGCAAACATCAGGATGCCCTTTATTGATTACAGCTCAGCATTGAACACTGTCATCCGCTCAAAACTAATCAGTAAACTTCAAGTCATGGGCCTTAATACCCCCCTTGTGCAATTGGATCCTGGATTTCCTCAGTTGCAAACCTCAGTCAGTTCTCATTGGCAAAAACATCTCCTCCACAATCTCTGTCAGCACAGGAGCACCACAAGGAAGTGTGCCTAGACCCCAGCTCTAACCGCTTTACACCTGTGACTGTATGGGTCAGTATAGCTCCAACACCATTTACAAGTTTGCTGTTGTGAGCTGTATCAAAGGAGGTGCTGAATCAGCATATAGGAGTGAGATCGGAATCTTGTCTGAGTGGCATATTAACAAAACCTCTCACTCAATGTCAGTAAGACAAATGAACCGACTGTAGACCTCAGGAGGCAGAAACCGGAGGTACATCAGCCAGTAATCAAAGGATGATCAGAGGTGGATAGGGTCAGTAACTTTAAATTCCTGTGTGTCACTCTCTCAGAGGATCTGTGCTGGACCCATTATATAAATATTACTGTGAAGAGACCACAACAGCACCTCTAATTCCTTCGGACTCTCCCACTTCCCACAGTCAGCACACATCCCACCACACGTTTATAAAACATTATATAACTTTATATGACTTGTCGATATGAAACTATATGAGGTAACTACACCTTTCCTCACACCCTATCACATCCACTGTTGAACTTGAATGCACGCGAGGTCATCAGTCGCCTAAACGCAGTGATACCCTCGCGCCAGGTGTCACTAGATGGTCTCGGGTAAGCGGCCGCCGTTGCTACTGGCCTGGAGCACGTACAGATGGGCGCTGCCTATAAACCTGTTTAGCAAACCAAATGTTCGTGCGGAACCCAGTGCTAAAATATTCGCAACGACATAATTCGGACTCAGGGTTTCGTAAGTAGCAGAGCAGCTACCTCGCTGCGATCTACTGAAAGTCATCACACAAGCCAAACTTTTGCCGGCCGATAAATCTACCTACCTGCCTACAAAGGAGGCGGGCGTGCGCCCTGTCGCACTTCTCACTTGTTCGGTCGCTCTCTCCGGCCTGAGACCGCCACGACCCCGGTACGGGGACCTCCGGTCCTAACCTAGTCTTGTCACTGGTGTGTTGCAATGATTTTATACGTTCGTGCGAGGAAAATACGCGCTGTGTGTTTAATATGAAATTCGTTAGTTAAACCCTTTTAGAAACGATATTGAGTATATTAGCCATTTATAAGTGACATAATTGACTTATCACCTATATTCCGGCCGATATTAACACCAACACCGCCCCCCTCGTCCTGTCCTCAAGGATATTGTCAATATTAAACCGGTCCGTGGTGCAAACAATTTTGGTGACCCCTGCTTTAACGATTTAGTCACTGCCTTCAAGGGTTGTCCAAATGAAGGGCTTCCATCAGCGTGTGGTTTGAAAGGACAATTATAATCAGAGCTGTTTATCCATGGGACAGAATCCCCTTAGTCGGTTTTTATTGGTATAATTCCGGTCTGTTGGGGATGGCAACATTAATTTACCAGAACATGACCTGCAGCAGAGAGCTTATCGATTAACTTTGAACTACGGGAGATGCCTCACTACTCAAATCGTTTGCAACTTCGTTGAGCGATGGTGGTATAGTGGTGAGCATAGCTGCCTTCCAAGCAGTTGACCCGGGTTCGATTCCCGGCCATCGCAGGTTGTACAGTTTTAGACTACATAACAAATAAACCTCTTACATAGACACGGTCTACGCAGAACTCCAAGGGCCGAATAATCGACTCACGCTAATTCACGTTATGAATGCAAATTGATTCATTAATTATCATTCAGTGTGTCGTGGATCAGAGATGGAACTAACGTCCTCAAAAAGAGTCTTCCGTTAATTCCAGTTCTGACTCTATTCGAGATTCTACAAGGTTGGACACTTCACACAGGAAGGATTGACATGATTTGTAAAACATTGCCCTGATGTTGCCTGATTAAAGTGTTTGAGCTTCTTTACCTTCATTGGAATTTCAGAGCCTGAGAGAAAACTGGACCGAATTATGAATTACGAATTATGAACCAGCCCCCTCCTTTTTGAGAATCGCCAGGTCGCTATTAATTCGGGTCTTGGACCCAGGAAATGAGAGAGAATCCTCAGCGGGACAAAGCAACGGAATTGGCCATTGTTTCGTGGAGACACCTTTGTGAATTACGATCCTATACTATGCGCCAGCTCTCAGGTCAACGTGGGCTGGGCTACGTGCACACCCTCAGGCAATGTGAGCTGGGGGATTGCATCACCCCACCCTGATTGACATCTAAAACCCTGCAAGTCCAGATAAAAGGTAGGATGCAGGGGGCAGTCTCTCAGCGACGCAAGAGAAGGAGACACCATCGCTCATCGCTCATCACTCCCGTGATAACGGGAAGCTACTCGGAAGCCACGTGTTGTCCGTTTCCACTGGCCTGGGAAACGAGTGGCTGATAACACCGAAAAGGACATCGAACTGACAACGGAGAACCCACGTTCCCGTTTGCATCCAAAAAGACTGGCAAGTTTCTTTTCTCACCAGAAATCTCTCCCTCGCTCCAACACGTGAAACCCAGCGGTTCCCAAAAGGCAAAAAGCCTGCTGACTTCTGAGTGGCTGTTATATTTCCATCGGACTCAGTATTAACCCCTAGACAAACGATAGAACTATTTCTTATTGATGATTATTACTATACCCGCGCTTTAGATTGAGTATTGACGACGTATATTATCTGAATGTTTGCATTAACCTTTCTTTTGTGTCCCTTTATGAATAAAGACTTTTAAAAATATTACCATCAGACTTCAGCGGACCTCTCTATCTTTGCTGGTAAGCGATCCACTTACGGGATACGTAACAGTAGAAAATTATGAGAGACATAGATTGGGCAGATAGTCAGAATTGGTTTCCATGTTAGGGAATTAATATACTGGCGGGAATGAATTTATGGTCGGAGTGGGAGAGAGTTTAAAGAAGATGTGAGGCTCAAGTTTTTAGACAGATTGGGGTGGGTGCTTGGAACGGGCTGCGAGGTTCAAAGACGGAAGGGTGCAGGATGTTTTTAGATAGACACATGAATATGTTAGTGTGGAGCGACATGGACAGAGGGACAAAGAGAAAATCGCAGATGATGTAATTACAAGCAACGCAGAAAATGCTGGAGGAACTCAGCAAGCCAGGCAGCACCTGTGGGGGAAGAAGTCGACGTTTCGGAAGTGCTCAGTACCATGGAATACTCCAATGTAAGATGAATTCACTAACCTACCTGGTACCGTTTAGAGTGGAATAGCCATTGACTTGGTTTAGTCCTGCAAACGCTAATGTTCCACAATGTAGAGAACGTGATATTACTGAAATTAACTTCTGGAGCTTAGGTAGCACACTCAAAAAATTGGTTGCAGACTACTCTAAATCATATGGTGACTACAATCATTAGGTTTACTTCATGTTAGCACATACTGGTTTTCAGCAAAATTGATATCTACACCTCATTCAGTTGAATGCTCTACTTTCTATTCAATGCTTTTTGTGATAAGGTTGTTTACATAACTACTCAGAGTGATATGGAACCGTTTAGATATTGCATGTAGATTGCTCAGTGCCATGGAATACACCAATGCAAGCTGAATTCAGTAACCTACCAGGTACCATTTACAGTGGAACAGACATTGAGTTGGGTTAGTCCTGCAATCTCTAATGATCTACTGAGTAGAAAACGTGATGTTACTGAAAGTAACTTCTGGAGTTTAGGTAGCACACTCATAAAATTGTTTGCAGACTAAATCATATGGTGAGTAAAATAATTAGGTTTACTTCATCTTAGCACATAGTAGTTTTCAGCAGAATTGAACTGTACTCTCCATTGAGTTGAATGCTTTATTTTCTATTCAATGTATTTTCTAATAAGGTTGTGTACATAACTACTCGGGCTGATTTGGAACTCTATACGTATTGCATGTAGAGTGCTCAATGCCATGGAATACTGCAATGCAAGCTGAATTCAATAATCTACCTGTTACCATTTACAGTGGAACAGACATTGAGCTGGTTTAGTCCTGCAATCTTTATTGATCCACTGTGTAGAAAAGGTGATGTTACTGAAAGTAACTTCTGGAGCATAGGTAGCATACTCATAAAATTGGTTGCAGACTACTCTAAATCATATGGTGAGTATAATAATTAGGTTTACTTCATGATAGCACAGAGTAGTTTTCAGCAGAATTGAACTGTACACTCCATTCAGTTGAATGCTTTACTTCCTATTCAATGCATTTCGTGATAGGTTTGTGTACATAACTACTCAGGGTCATTTGGAACTGTATACATATTGCATGTAGAGTGCTCAGTACCACGGAATACTCCAATGCAAGATGAATTCACTAACCTACCTGGTACCGTTTAGAGTGGAACAGCCATTGACTTGGTTTTGTGCTGCAAACGCTAATGTTCCACAGTGTCGAGAACGTGATATTACTGAAATTAACTTCTGGAGTTTAGGTAGCACACTCAAACAATTGGTTGCAGACTACTCTAAATCATATGGTGACTACAATCATTAAGTTTACTTCATGTTAGCACATACAAGTTTTCAGCAAAATTGAACAGTACACTCCATTGAGTTGAATGTTTTACTTTCTATTCAATGCATTTTCTGGTAAGGTTGAGTACATAACTACTCAGAGTGATTTGTAATAGTTTAGATATTGCATGTAGACTGCTAAGTGCCATGGAATACTCCAATGCAAGCCGATTTCCGTAACCTACCTGGTAGCATTTACAGTGGAATAACCATTGACTTGCTTTGGTTCTGCAAGCGCTACTGTTCCACAGTGTAGAAAACGTGATGTTACTGAACGTAACTTCTGGAGCTTAGATAGCACACGCATAAAGTTGGTTCCAGAGTGCTCTAAGTCATATGGTGCGTATAATAATATGGTTTACTTCATGTTAGCACGTACTATTTTTCAGAAAAAGTGATCCGTACACTCCTTTGAGTTGCAAGCTTTACTATGTATTCAATGTACTTTGTTGTAAGGTTGTGTACATAACTACTCAAAGTGATTTGGAACTGTATAGATATTGCATGTAGAGTGCACAGTGCCATGGAATACTCCAATGCAATCAGAATTCAGTACCCAACCAGGTACCATTTACAGTGGAACTGCCGTTGACTTCGTTTAGTCCTGCAATCTCTAATGATCCACTGTGTAGAACCCGTGATGTTACTGAACGTAACTTTTGGAGCTTATGTAGAACACGCATAAAATTGGTTCCAGAGTACTCTAAATCATAAGGGGAGTATAATAATAAAGTTTACATCATGTTAGCACGTAGTAGTTTTCAGCAAAATTGAACTGTACACTCCATTGAGTTGAATGATTTACTTCCTATTCAAAGCATTTTGTGATAAGGTTCTGTACATAACTACACAGGGAGATTTGGAACTGTATAGATATTGCATGCAGACTGCTCAGTGCCATGGCATACTCCAATGCCATCTGAATTCAGTAGCCTACCTGGCTGCATTTACAATGGAACAGCCATTGACTTGGTTTGGTTTTGCAAACGCTAATGTTCCACAGTGTAGAGAACGTGATGTTACTGAAAGAAACTTCTGGAGCTTAGGTAGCACACGCATAAAATAGGTTGCAGTCTACTCTAAATCATATGGTGAGTATAATAATGAAGTTTACATCATGTTAGCACATACTAGTTTACAGCAAAATTGAACTGTACACTCCATTGAGTTGAAAGCTTTACTTTCTATACAATGCATTTTGTGATAATGTTGAGTGCATAACTACTCAGGGTGATTTGGAACTGTATAGATATTGCATGTAGAGTGCACTGTGCCATGGAATACAATGCAATCTGAATTCAGTAACCTACCTGGTAGCATTTACAGTGGAACAGCCATTGACTAGGTTTGGTTATGCAAACGCTAATGTTCCACAGTGTAGAGAACGTGAAGTTACTGAAAGTAACTTCTGGAGCTTAGGTATCACACTCAGAAAATTGGTGGCAGACTACTCTAAATCATATGCTGAGTACAATAATATGGTTGACTTCATGTTAGCACATACCAGTTTTCAGCAAATTGAACAGTACACTCCATTGAGTTGAAAGCATTATTTTCTGTTCAATGCATTTTGTGTTAATGTTGTGTTCATAACTACGCAGTGTGATTTG